>NC_049997.1:10248342-10287577 GCF_000003815.2 Branchiostoma floridae
ATATTGTCAACAACATGATGTAGATACTAGAAACGATAACACAGATTGCAGTAGGAGTGTCCCAAGGATAGAAATTTGTTATGGCAGACAGAACTTTAGCCCTCCAATGCTCTGTCCCGAAAAACTGAACGTCTTGACTTGAAATTGTATTTTTGTAAGCTAAACTGACAGAAATAAGAACAACATGGGCTCTCAAACTTTAAGTGGGAGGGGGAAATTTAGACTAAAGTAGCTAGCAACAGCCCTGGCTGGCTTTTTTTCTGCCAAATGTAGTATTGTTAATTTGTAAGAATTTTGTCAAGACAAGTATTACCCATGATTTACCTACCTAATTAAGACATGCTGCAGTTTTTAATATTGAAGATAATAAGTAACACAAGTGTTGTCTTTGTTCACAGATTTAAGCAGTCATGGCAGAAGAATACCAGTGCTCCCTCGTACCCGAGGGTTTTAGGAACGTCCAGAATTCCGACACGGAGTCTGAATCAGAACACCAGAGCTCCGTCCTCCCCTTCACTAGCCTCAGCCAGGACAAATCAGACTCCAAAGACGACTCAGGCTTCTACGAATCAGGGACCCTCTCAGGTTCTAGTGTTAGTCATGATCAGACGTCCACTGCCACTATATGTGGGCCCACCGAGGATCAAACCAGCTCAGGAACTGAATTCAAAAAGCCAAAACCAACCCCCAAGAAGGCAGCTAACCTCACATTGCTGACCAACCTGCCCATCGATGCAGCCAGCGCGTCAGAAAACGGTGTGCCGGTAACTCCAACAAAACCGGCTGACGGCCAGGAACCTGTGACACCGCTCACGCCGACGGCAAACCTTAAGCTGCTCATGAGTGCGATCAGTCCGGATATCCGTACGCGGGAACTACAGATGAAGAGCACGACAAACCTCCAGTCGCTGTTTAGCGCGCTGAGCCCCGACATGAAGAGCCAGGAGCTGGAGTTGAAGAAGAAGGAACTGTTTCCACGGAAACCAAGGAAAGGAGCAGAGAAGGAAGCATCGTCTCAGACATCCTCTCAAGACGATGATGACCTGGAGATTGAAGAGGGCGAGAAACCAGTCAGCAGGAAGGAGAAGTCACTGGGACTATTATGTCAAAGGTCAGACTCAGAGAACATTAACTCGCTGTAGGACTATATCTTTGTGTCAATGAAGGTTGTAACATACTCAGATAACAGTTGCTCAAGCAAGAGGATAGGTTTGTAAACGGTCAGACGTTTCAGGTAGCATCCTGAAAAGTATCTTCATTTGTTATTGTTTTTCTCAAACTCAAAGTTTGACATTGTACTGTTTTTCTTTCCCCAAACCTCCAGATTCCTCTCCAAGTTTCCTGATGACCCAGAGCCAGGTGCGGCAAAGGAAATTTGTTTAGACGAAGTTGCCAAGGATTTAGGTAAGCCAAGAACCAATAATCATTAAATTTCGAATACCAAGTTGGTATTATTATAGTATATATATATATGTATATGTATATATATATATATATATATATATATATATATATATATATATATATATATATATATATACAGTATTTTTTGTCCTCAACTCCACAGACTGTGCCCTCGTTGTGTTTGTATGCTCACACTAACTGATAGTACTTTTTTATGGTACATTGTATGTTGTTCCCCTTTTTGCAAGGGGTAGATATGCTTTCCCTTCAGATGTGAAACTATTAGAATGATTTGGTCCATAATTAACTAACAGTTTGACAGATAATAAGAAAGTCTGTAACAAAAGATGATGAGGCATTTTGTCCCAATTTGACAAGTATGACCCTTCAAAGCTGAAGCAATTTGGTGGATACTATATGAAAGCTAATCACACCAGCAGCAAACTAGTTATAACAGTTTTGTTTCTTAGATTTCTAAGTCTGGAATTTTGCATCTACAGGTGTTGAGCGGAGAAGGATCTATGACATCGTGAATGTCCTGGAGAGTGTTCAGGTGGTCAGTCGTCTGGCCAAGAACCGCTACAACTGGCATGGCAGGACCCTGCTCAACAACACTCTGTCACGACTTAAGGTAGGTCTCGGGGGTCCTCTTGTACTTAAAACTACTTTGTGGTCAATTTTGAATCCATTGTTTCAAAGACCTGTTGTTTCGTGATACCACTAGCTCTCCTTTTGTCTGGCTCGTGCTTGTTTGTAGTGCTAGTAACTAGTATTGCCCTTTACTCTAGATGCCTTGCACTTACGCTTTTGTCTGAAATGAACAAACTATTGTTGTATGTAGTCCCAAAGTTAGGAGAAGGTCATCATAACATTTACATGTACTATCACAAAAACAGATGATTCTGAATACCTGTAATTTCCAACCCGAAAAATGGACTTACCCAAATTTTCTACTGTCCAACATCAGACAGTCATATTATGCAGATAACTCACATGCAAATTATGATTCACTGCTGGAACATGACTCAGGCTAAGTCATGTGTTCTATCCGCATTTTTTTTGGTTGAAAATTAAAGTTTAACTGGCTGTAAAACATTCCTTCTTTATGACAGGTCCAGGGCCTTGAGATGAAGTATGATGAGATGATGGAGCAGGTGAAACAGCAGGAGGAGGAGGATGAGTTTGAGCCGAGATCTCGCAAGGCGCCGCTCCACGTCAACAAGGACATGAACATGCCTAACCGCACAGGCTACCGCTTCGATGCCTCTTCTATCCTGAAAGGTAGGAAGGTTTGACTATTGATATATAGACATGTCACGATGTCAGTGTTTTTGGTTGTCTTTCATGGTACAGTATATTATTCGGTGCCCCAAAGAAGTAAAGGTTAAGATAGACCAACAGCTTTTTTTGGCCAATGGGGCAGTCGGTGAATTGTTATCTGAAGAACACAATGTCTAGCCAGTAATGCCAGGGATCAAACCCGTTCTTGTGTCCAGTAGCCTAGTGTCTAAGCCAATCAAGGCCATCGAGTTTAGATAAAAGATTTTTTTTGTCACAGTTTGACTGACTTTCATCTTTCTTTCTTCCAAACAGCTGGTGCCACTGCCATTGCCATGAGTCGTAGAGACAAGTCCCTCGGGGCCATGAGCCAGAAGTTCATCATGCTGTTCTTGGCTTCAAATGTAAGTCTTCATGTTGAACCTAGCTTTACCATGTCAGGAATTCTTATGTGTAGAAAAGCATGCTCTTCTTGGCTTCAAATGTAAGTCTTCATGTTAACCCAAACCTCACCATGTCAGTAATTCTTATGTGTAGAAAAGTATGCTCTTCTTGGCTTCAAATGTAAGTCTTCATGTTAACCCAAACCTCACCATGTCAGTAATTCTTATGTGTAGAAAAGTGTGCTCTTCTTGGCTTCAAATGTAAGTCTTCATGTTGAACCAAACCTTCTTGTCAGTAATTGTTATGTGCAGAATAGAATGGCCAACAAGGTTGTCCCTCAATCCAACTGAAATATTTGAACAATTTTGGTTACACAGCTGTAATTGCAAGTATTTCTTCACCTACCAGCTGAAAAAGAATGATCCTATTTATAAATCCTTTGTCCTTTGATTGATGATTTATCTCCTTATTTATTTGAAATGACCTATCCCGATTAGATCTATGAAATTTTATTGCAAATTCTTGCCCGTGAGGTAATTGCAGGTACAAACAGTGTCTATTCTAGCCTAAAGCTAACTACAGAATTCTCTGTTTTAATGATTAATGCCAATTTTATTTAATAATGCACATTCACATGTCTTGTAAAGTTGCTGAATTACAGATGCTGATGATACAATGCTGTCCAAAACATTTGAAAACAAGAGTTTTTCTTTCCCAGGTGAAGGACATCTCCCTGGAGACGGCTGCTAAGGTCCTGATTGGAGAGGGAGGACCCTGCGCTGACGAGAACTCCAAGTTCAAAAGTAAGTCAGTAGAACATAGAAACATAGAAAACTACAAGCACTTGAAATACAAACCTGGTGTAATGTCAAGACCTTTGGTCCATCATCTAGATAGGATTCTTTTAGCCTGATTAAATGTTGCTTATAGCAGCCCGCCAAACATCCGCCGGCCCCCTAGAAGGGGAGGGGCCAGTTACAGCCCTGGACAGCAGAGTTTGTGTTACACAGACTAGTATTCTTTCTGCTTGTGTCAATGGGGAAAACTTTTGTAGGAGACCATCAAAAAGTGGTCACATTGGCCAGGCAGTCCTTATGTAGACGTGGTCACTTTTAGTAAGTTTTGCAGGTTTGACTGTATATCAATGACTAGGTGGTCCTTGTAGTACGTTTATGCTCTCTAACAAGCTGAGTACAGGTCAAGGTGAATAGAATGCAGTTGCTAGTGGTTCTAAGTACAAATTGTGTAAGGTTGTGATCAGGCTTTTAGCTAGGATTTTATAATAGGGAGTCCAAACTTATTGGTGAGTCGCGGTAAGTGACTATTGTAGGGGGTGTCTGGTGGCATCCACCTTCCATGGTGCAGAGTTTTTGATGATTTTAAGTTAAAACAGTGCATTCTAAGGTATCCCAAGAGGCAAAAATACTGTTACAGATGTCACAGTAGAAGACTGTGACCACAGATGACCTGGTAGCATCCCTGGTCAATCAGAATTTCATGCTTGTCAGACAATTTTCTCCCCAGTATAGGGCGTCCAGGGGCATCAAATTTCTTGTTATTCTAAGAAAAGTGCGTCCAGATGACGCGTTGATGCATGCCTGGCTAAAAGCCTGGTTGTGATATAAAACTACAAAGTCTAAAGTTAAATAATTCTTGTGTTGTACTTCCCAGCTAAGATCCGGCGCCTGTATGACATTGCTAACGTGCTGACGAGTCTGAAGCTGATTAAGAAGGTTCTGGTTCAGGAGGACCGCGGGAAGAAACCGGCCTTCACCTGGATTGGGCCTGACCCTGACATTGACACATTCCAAAGTATGTAGCAAAACTTGAGTATTTCTATTTACAAGTCAATATTTCTTTTCTTCCCACTGTCTCAAAGTTGAAAATTTGCCTGCTTATAGCACTTCTGTTATGATGTAGTCTCAATGTTGAAAATTTGCCTGCTTATAGCACTTTACAACCTTCATCATGTTTGTAGCAAAACTTGAGTTTTTCTATTTACACTGGAGGTCTAGTGTACAAATAGGAACATTTCTTTAAAGTTTACATCTCATATTCCTTTTACAATATGAGTCTTTTACACTATGTATTCTTGATGCTCCTTTTAAGATTTTAATAATCTTTCCTGACTACTCTGCCTATCACGTTATGTAATGCCTGGCATTTGTTTGTATGTGACATGTCTGAACAAGGAAATGCCATAAGGAATAGGTAGGAGAGGCATTCTTTGCATCTTGGTTTTTGTTCCTACAGTCTGTGTTGTCAGTGATATTATAGTATTGGTGCTGTGTTTTGTGGAAAAAGAAATGTGGTCTATAGTAAATACGGAAAAGATAACAGGATAAAATGTAATGTTTTTGGCAATTTGGCCACGAATAATCAATTAAAATATTGTTAATGTGCCATTTACAGTGGAGGAGAATGCTGAATCTGCTGAGCCAGCAGTTATGAGCCAAGGAACCATGTACGGGACAGCTGCAGTACACAACACACAAGGTAGGTTGTGATAATAGCAATAACATAAAACCATTTTAAAGCTATAGAGTTGTTTGCAAAGAGGTCTTTGTCAAGAGTTTACAAGAACATGTTTAGGGTACAGTCAGGTGTCTAGCAACCACTCAAGGGACTTTGGAAAAGTAGTTTCTATAGAGTGTACACTTTATAAGAAAGCTAGTCATACCACAGTCAGTAAAAAGGAACTGGAAAAACTTTGCACTGGTCATACTGCCCAATTGGTACTTAATCATAGGTGGTATATGTTTGACATTAACTGCCATTAGATTCTGCATTGTGTTACAATCTGATAGAAATATTCATTTCTCAGGTACATGAAATATGACAGCTTATTTTTCCATTTTGCAGATCTTGGTGTGCGTGTGTTTGCCCCTGCGGGTACAGACAACCCCCGCGGTCTGACCCGCCACGCCTCCTTCCAGGTCCCAGCAGGAACTGCAGCCAACATGGAACAGAAACCCTTCTCCTCTGCACCCAACAGTCCTGTTAAAGGTGGGTCTAGGGAACTTTTCTACCTTAAGAATTTTGACATGTCTTTGTTCATGTAAATCTGTCTTTGTATAACCCTCTTTCCAGAATTTGTTAGTTCTTTTTTTTGTTCCAAGGATTCGTCTGTCCTTTTGTATTGGTATCAGATTTTTTGTAAAATTCATCTTCCCTGGACAACCCTCAAGTTGTATTAGATTATTCTATCTTAAGAATTTGATTTTGTCTTTGCGTAATTCTGATTTTTCGAATCATTGAAATCTATGTCAAGTCTGATGTAAAATGTTTGTTTTTAATCCTTTTTCCATTTCTATGTCTAGATTTTGAGATTGTCATTTGCTAGATATGATTTTAAGATTTTCAATTTGTTAGACATCTTTCCTGGACAATCCCCAAGTTGTAGTTTGGTTGGTTGCTACATCAAAGTACAAGTAAACATAAACAGCTGGAGAAATGTTATTCATTTTGTCCGGGGTGTACAATATGATAACGACTTCTAGTATGGCCTGTTTTCCTTTTCCTTTTAGTCCCCCTTCCTTACCTTTGGTCGCAACAGAAGACAGTGTTGTTGTTGTTGTTGTTTTTTCTTAAAGTTCACAGCAAAACAAGGCTCTTGGAGCCACTCATGCATTTTGGGTTACAGTACTGGATTCTGAAGAAAGTTTGTTTTCCCTTGACTTGAAAAGTTTTAGTTTGTACCCAAACAGGGAAGCAATTCTGTGGAAGCTTGTTTATAATGATGGAGTTCTAGGAAAGAAGCTGTCAGTGTGGATAAACACATGTCTCTCTTCCTGTACAGAACCACCGCAGCAGTTCCGCATGACAGAGCGTATGCAGCAGCTGATGGCTATCTGTCGTCTGGAGCAGGAGGTGAACCAACGAGAGGAGGACCGACAGCGCTCGCTCAAACGACAGCTGCTCGAGTGTCAACAGCAGAACGCAGAGCCGCCTGCTAAAGTAGCGAGAGGAGAGGTAGAACAACCAACAGAAATTACAGTCATCAAGAAGGTACTTTTAGCTGTTGGTTTTCTTAGTTTTGTTCTGCATAGCCAGTAAAAATTGTCTTTGGGCATAACACTAGTTTTGTACAATAACTTTTAGTCCACTCAAACCCACTAAAGTACAGGGGGTTAGAGAGACAATAGGCAAGGGAAATTACAGTCATCAAGAAGGTACTTTTAGCTGTTGGTTTTCTTAAGTTTGCTCTTCATGCCCACAGGGTTGGACAAGTTTTCTAAAATTCATTTGCTCGAAATTTAAATTACATTTTTCTATGTACTTTCACTTCCATCCATGGGATTCTTGTTATTGGCTCTATTTATCTATATTGCCCAATGCTTGATGCCATGACTGAAAAGTAGCAAGTATATCAAAATCTCACTCAATGGAAAAAATCTGATAGGGCAAGTGGGGTTGGAAATGCACTCCAATTTCACTTGCCCGAGACAATAGGGCTAGTGGACTTATAACACCCTGGTTCAGCAAACTGCCATTGGGCATAACATACCAGTTTTGTACAGTAGGTACAAGCTGTGTAAGACTGGATTAGTCAATTCAAATCACTAAAGTCCAGAGGGGAGAGAGACAATAGGCAATGGAAATTACACTTATCTAGAAGGTACTTTTAGCTGTTGGTTTTCTTAAGTTTGTTCTGCATAGTCAGTAAATAAAGTCTTTGGGCATAAACATCAGTTTTGCAGTAGGTACAAGCTGTATAAGATTGGACTATAAGTTTTAGTCCACTCAAACCCACTAAAGTACAGAGGGGAGAGAGACAACAGCCAAGGGAAATTACAGTTATCAAGAAGGTACTTTTAGCTGTTGGTTTTCTTAAGTTTGTTCTGCATAGTCAGTAAATAAAGTCTTTGGGCATAAACATCAGTTTTGCAGTAGGTACAAGCTGTATAAGATTGGACTATAAGTTTTAGTCCACTCAAACCCACTTAAGTACAGAGGGGAGAGAGACAACAGCCAAGGGAAATTACAGTTATCAAGAAGGTACTTTTAGCTGTGTGTTTCAAATTGATTGTGACTGCATGTATCTCCCTTAGGGTGGAAGCAATTATGGTGTAGGTGCTGTGAAGCTTTTGAAGTTTAAAGAAAATTGTAACATTTTGAAGTTTTCTTATATGCTACATAGTTTTATGAATGGCCTAAGGACATGTTGGTAAATTTACATGTTGTTCCCTATTTCTAAGTTTCCTTTCTTATATTTGAAACACAGGAAGTCCCAAGGCTGATACCGATGTCATCGCTACACCCCATCTCGCAGTCAGCACAGGACGCCAAACCCATTGCCATGGTAACGCAGTGCACCAAGGTGTACAGACCCATCCTACCAGCCAACAAGATCCGCCTGGCAGCCACAGTCAGTACTGCAGCACAGACCGGGAACACTGTCACATCCACAGCAGGTAGGAGATGAGCACCCATAAACTTCTGTTTTTCCTTCATTCCTCTCAACTTTCAAACAGTGAATGCTTTGTTAAGCCTGTTATGATAAGCAAATGAAACACTGCAAGCAATCGCGATAAGGTCACAGTGATGGCTAAAATATCAATTATCGGTAACATGTTAACTATTAATTTGATGTGTTAATTTGAAAATTAATTAGTAATCTAATCTGCCAACATTCTTTAGCCATCAAGTACTCCGGTTGTAAACAAAAACAGTGCTCACTCATATTGAAAGTGTAACTTGCATTGGAGGTATGGTAATTTTAAAGGACCAGGGCTCCAGACTAACTTTTTGACCTAGGAGCATGGCGCTCCTAACTCCTAAAACTTAGGAGCGCCAGCAAAAATTTAGGAGCACCACTATGAAAGGTTGGGAGCACAAGCAAACGTCTTAAGTTAAGCCATACAAAGTAGTACTCCTATTAATCAATGTTTAATTATTTTCAGTGATTATAACAGAAAAAGCATTGATCCTGTAAAATGTTTGTCTTTATCTGAGTGTCACAGTATCAACAAGAATAAAAATAAAAGTAGATAAAAATTTAAAAAAAAAAATTAAAATTAAAATTAAAGAAATAAAAAATCTTCAGAAGTTTATTTTATAATTACTGTTACCAAGTAACATTTGGAAGAAACATTCAAACTTAGTAGTGTACCTTATTCACCACTTGTGCTATTTTCAATTGTACCCTGGCTAAAGAAGACAGAATTAAAAAAAAAAATTAAAAAAATATTTAAAAAATAACTGCCCCCTATCTATTATTGATGGTACTGCAGGAAAACTTCAGGAAATGAGTCATTCTCTCGCGCATTACCGCGAGATTCGGCGAGAGTTGACATGTAGATCCAACATGGCGGATATTTCCGAGCCGATCGAGCATTGTGCATTATTTTGGAAGGAATTTTTCGTTGCAGGAACATTAAAACAAGTTGACTACCGGTGAAAAATAGTGAAAATGTATCGGTAACATTTTAATTTGTTTGGTTGGTTGTTAATTTCTGTGTTTTGATGGAGAATTTACGGATCTGAGTGACTGTGTGTGTGTGCACGTGTGTGAGCTCGTCCCATGTACAGCGATGTTTAGCCATGTTTTCGTCTTTGTTCAGCGCAAATTTCAAGATTTTTGGAAGGTTTAAGATGGTCTAAAAGGAAAAGGATATATTTGAGTGCTATATTTTTAAGAGTCTAGTACCAAATCACTTGGCTTTCGGGTTTTTTTGGACCTGAACCGAAACGTTTCTGCTAGTCCAGAACCATGTTACCGGTATTTCATTTTTTTTGCTCATTTTCCGTGCGACCATCATTTCAAAAATAGGCGCATTATTAAAATTACTGTCGCGATGCGACCAAATTTAGTCGCAGTCACGAGCCCTGAAGACTAAAAACACCTACAGAAAACTCCTCAGCCATGGTTATATACTACCTAAAGTAGTTGAAAGAGAATACTCCCCATTTCTTAGTCAGTCAGTTTTTCTGTGACAACCTTTATAAAAGTGTGTATAGCCATCCAGACATGTATCTTAACTTACCTCCTCACAATTTTTCCCCTCCAGATGCGAGCCACACCCTCATCCTTCAGCCTGTGCAGAACTGCCCTCGGGGGACCGCCGCCAGGATCGTCCTCTCGCCCAGCAAGGCTGCCAATCAAGCCGTCACCATGACAACCACGGGACAGCCCCTGACCACGACCATGTCCCTGTCCAACCTCCTCAGCACCATGGCTCAGAGCAACGCGGCCAAGCTGTCCGTACAGCTGAAACCGAACTGTTTACCACCACAAAGCACCACAACAACGTTTCAGGAACAAGTCAGCATGATGTCACAGCCTCAGGAAAGTAAGGAGGGAGTGCCGAAGCAGGCGAACATGACCAACAGCCCCTTCACCCTGCTGCAGAGTGCCAACAGCGCGTTCACGGCGACCGCGCGGTACCTTAACGTCGGATCACAGGGTGTGAGCGCTGCAGCCATACCTTCTAGCATCGTGGTGACGCTACCGGATGGAGTTGTGCAAAGTCAGCTGGTAACATCGACGGCTGAACCTGCTCCAGCTAGGAGAAGTGGGCGACCTGTCCAGCCAAAGCGCCTTGGCGACGAATTCGAGTACATTCCCGTCGTGAAACGTCGGAGGGTGGGGGAAAGCGCTGGAGGCACCCAACAAGAGGATAGTAAAGAAGGAACATCAGAGGAGGGGGTTATATGTCAAAGTGAAAACAAAAGCCAAGGAGCAAGCCCAAGTCGTTCTGAATCTGACAAGGAAAATGCCTCTCCAAGTGAACGCCTAAATAAGGAGCTAGAGAAAGCACATGATCAGAAGCAGCTGTTGGTTAGCCACAAGCCTTCTCCCCACAGAGCCTTGCATCTTAGTCCAGAGTTCCAAAACTCCTCACCACCCGCCAAAAGCCACACCTCACCCACCAATGTCGCATCTGACATGGACTTAGCTGTCCCCATTGATGCAGAGGAGGAACAACAAGTTACTGATCAAGAAGGCAAAGTAGACTCGCAGCATCAAAGCAGGCAAGATCAAAGAGAAACTCAAACCTCCGCCCTCCCTCAGCCCTTTACTCAAAGCTGGCCAGTGGATCAGCAGGTGGTTGACAGAAAAGAAGCCTCCACATCGGATGTTCCACAAGCAGCCATGTTTCCACCAGATCTGCTCACCACAAAGGTGATCCCAGTCATCGCGTCTCCCTACCAGCCGGTCTTCCTGAACCGCAGCGCCAGCAGTTCTCCCGTGGGCTTCTTCAGCCGACCAGTGTCGTTCTCGGACCTGGAGCACGTGTACTCCCCGACGGGACAGGTCCTCCCCATCCCCACATCCTTCTCCTCGTCTCCCTCCCTGCTACAGAGCATCAGCGGCTCTCCCCCTCAGCTGGCCATGTTTGGGCCAACCCTACAGCAAGCCGCCAGCCTAGTCACCCCCCAGACCAGCCCCCTACACCACACCAGCCCGCCTCACACCAGTCCCAACCAGTCGCCACTAGTCTTCCCCTCAGCCATTGTGCCAAGCATCGCACCCGGAGGAAGCCCTACTACCGCCCTTCCTGTTGCCATAACAACGGGGTCATCGACCTTCGGTTTCACCTTCCAACAGCTGAGAGGAATGGGGGTCACGACCCAGCCTGTTCACATCGCCCTCAACCCGTCCTCCCACTTGCCAATCAACCAGGTTGCCGGTGGCAACACCACCACTTGCACCTCCAGCCAATCGCAGACCAGCACTGTACCGATGGTGTCAATCGGCCAGGTCGTTAGCGGCAACACGTCTCCCGGAAGCAGCCAAGTGCCTCTTGTACTGGGTCAAGGGTCATCCTTGCGACCTGAGTTTGACCCCCTCATCAAAACCCCAAATGCCAACTCGGTCAACAAGGACAGTACTTTCTTTCACAACACGCCATTGGTTGTCCCAGCTCAGACAGGCATTCTTTCCTCACCAACAGCCAATCAGAGCACAGGACACTTTGGAACAGCTCAGCGGAAGCTGTCCCTGCCACATGATCCTTGCGCAGAAAGCTCATAATACCAGAACAGTACAGCTGCTTTTAATTTCATTACTTTTTTGGCCATCTTTACTTTATTTCATATTTAGCATCTTTACATTGTTAGAAATCATATTCATTTGGTTTTCTCCACGTAAATAATTGCTTGTTTTTCTTCAGAAGAACATAGCATGGTCTTCAATAGCTGCAAACTCTTGCACATTCCACTTGATAAACATGCATATCACTGTCTGAATGTAAATGTATTGACAATTAATCGGCTCTGAAAGGAGATTGTTTCGTAGTGGAATAAACAGTGAAACTTGGTGCTGTTAAGAACATAGCTTATAGGAAAATGAAGGACTTGTGAAATAGTGTTGATTTTCCTTGGAAAACTCAGAATATGACCAGCTTGTATGAATTTTGTATGTTCTCTGGTCATATGCAGGCATTTCTATGTAAAATTTGGCAGTTTTTACATTTTCTTTCACTACCATTATTTTCTATTTAGAATTATAGTTTATGTAGTCTTTAGCTCAAAGCAAATGTAGACTGCACTTGTTTGATTCAGATATAAATAATTGTACCTAATTTGATATTTATTGCTTCTATGTAAGCTTTTGTAATCACCTTATTGTAGAGTGATCTAGAGACACACTTTGCTTAAAGTTATGATTTTTTTTACACACAATGGAGTGAACAATTACATTGTGCTGCTATCAATGCTATACATTTTCCACACAGCAAGAGTGATGATTGTTGTTGGAAAAAAAACTTGACTTTTATTACTTGATTGTCCTAGAAACTGCCAGGTACTTTGTACCATAACAGCCTACTTGAAAATATTTCTGTGATTTAGTGTGTTTTATATATTATATGTATATTATTGTTGCCTTTCAATTGGCTGCGAAATAATTTTCAATACAAGAAATGTGACATTGCAGTACTTTGTGTTTGTCTTTTTTATGTATTAGATCATTCTCGTTGTGATTGAATGACTGAAGGCCTTTGTTGTACATGCATATGCCCACTGGGTGAGGTAGTGACCATGACTATGGCACAAAAACAAAACACTATCAACCTAACGCTAGCTATATATATAGCTGGAGTGGTGCTACACATGGAGTCAACCAAAAGGAAAGGGTGGTCACTGGTCAGACGACATTTTTTTTTCTAAAATTACCTTGTAGTTCCATAGCAACCAGCTTGGGGGCCCAAACCAACACCACTTCTTGTTAACACATTCCTGCCACCAAGATATCAACACCAGAGACCGTCCAAAACCAAAGACTCAAAACCAGAAAGCCCTACTGCAGTACCAATGCCAGCCACCAGAGGGCCCAAAATCAATTTAAAATCATCAGGTTCACACGAACATGTACCTGTGCATCATGGCAATCCATCCAGATATTCTTAAGATATTTGACAGAATACGTGAATATTTGCACTAAAATGACCATGCAGATCCCTACCACTTCAACCACATGCCAACACCCATCTTCCACCTTAAATTAACAACACGTTTACGTCCAGGACCAAAGCTATTTTTAAAAATACTGCTGCAGTACCAAGTTCAACCAACAGGAGGCCCACTGAAACCATCCTACACCGTCACTATTATTGCCCAACCTACCAAACACCATTGCATGCAATCCACCCTGTGGTTCATGAGATATATCCCTATACATCATCCGTACCAAAACAGTACCCCGACCCTTGTCCTAGGACGTTATATCTTTAATACATAACCCCCTTTGTCCTCCGTAGTGGCTGTCCGCATGCGCAAACAAACACTAGTAATTTGTTTAAGTTGATAACAGAACATCTACCTGTTGTCTGCCGAGCAAAAAGCCAGTCATCCGTTTTGCCTTCCTTAGGCAACTTGCCTGTTCAGACAGGTATGTGTCTAATGCTGTTCCCCCTCTTTATCTCTTTAATATCTAGTGTTCGAAGTGCCTTGGTTTTTAGAGCGTCATTTTAAGTCAGTTTGTGACAGCAAGGAGGTTGAAAAGAGGGACAGGCAGCATCGAGAGATGGTCGCATTAAGCTTAACCCCATGGGCATGGAAATATAACAAGAACTAAATTTAGTATGACAAATATGGCCAAATAGATCATAGTAATACTGGAAAAGTTCGAAGATTGGCATTATAGCTTCAGTTGTTTTTGGACAGGTTCCCTGAAAACAGTAACTTTTGATTCAACAACTTACCACTGCCGTGACCTACTTTTAGATTGGTGACCAACCGATGACCTATCAATCCACATTTATGTTATGCAACACGCCCCTTTCATGTGACCTCACCCAGGGAATTATTGGATTTATGCAACCCTAAAGCATACAGTAATTGTAATAACATGCAAAATGTGAAAGTATGACTCTAAAGACAACAACAGACACAAAGAGTAACCCATAGTAAGCCGAAACCGAAAAGATTGAGTAAGCGGTTACTACGAAGGTTGGTATCCAGGCCACAGCTATTTACCTGTTTACGAGGGGCTGTCCAAGGACACTTACATTTCTGCTCGTGTCTGCAAAGGCAAATCTAATCTACCTGTCATGTGCCCATTGCGTTATTGTCGTGTTGTGTATAACTAAACTCGTGTTTATTTTCTTCCGTGTTCTCAGTCACCACTGCAGCCCGACCATGACCGATCTAACGATGACAACGAAACCCCTGTCTGTCGTGGCGAAGTTGTGTTACGCTTTCGGGGGCGTTGGCGGTGAGATCCTATGGGTCGTGTTTGGGGCGTACACCAGCATCTTTCTGGTGGATGTGGCGCAGGTAAACTGGTTCAGTATCATCTTCTTGCTATCAGTGTTTTCTCTCAAATACGCCATGCTGCATGCGTGCACTTCAAGATTTCTTCGACCAAGGTGTTTTACTTCAGAAGGCTTACATGTATAATGTATATTCTTTTCCAGATGCCACCCTTATTTGCCACGTCCATTATTTTCGGCAGTAGGGTAGTGGACATCTTATGCAATGTCGTCATAGGCCCGTTGATTGACAGGACGAATACACGATGGGGGAAGATAAAACCATGGTAACGTACATATGAGAATTTACATAGTTTTGCTGCGGTAGAGCGTTATAGCCGTTAAAGATGGGGTCACACCTGCGTATATATTTAAGTCCGTATGAGGCGCGCATGGGAGTATTTGCCTCCACCAGGCTCCACAGGTCGTTGTAAGATAATAGAAATTGGACAAACGTTAACAGGTAACATGTCAGACGATTTAGCTGGGTGGCTAACTATACTACTCGGTCAGCTAACTCATCTGGCATGTTATGTATCTAAATTTGTCCAATTTGTACTATGCAGCTTTCTGTATAGTTTTCTGCACACAGTTCTGGAAGTGTCTTTCTTATTTTCCAGGATTGCAATATCAACTCTGTTTATGACTGTAACGAACGCGTTGATGTGGTATGTCCCGGATGTTGGGACGGGAGGAAAGCTGGCCTGGTACATCATACTGTACACTGTGATGGTGCTAGGTCGGTCGGTAAGTCACTAGCCTCAGACTCCGGCGAGCTTTCTTTTAAAACTATGCACGGATATATCTGATTAAATACATGTGAAACAACAAGAAGGGGCGAGTAGAACAGAAAGAAACAATATATACAAATATCCTGACCGACCCGGCGGGAATCGAACCCGGGTCCTCAAAACTTAAACCCCCCACTGTTACACTACTCCCCCTTTTGTTTTCATGATTCGTCCTCGAATCTCCGAGTTCGATCCCTGTGGGCAGGCACATCTCCGGCCTGTTATCCACCCGAGGGCCACGTCGGGCACCAATGAAACAACAAGAAGGGGCGAGTAGAACAGAAAGAAACAATATATACAAATATCTTGACCAACCCGGGAATCGAACCCGGGTCCTCAAGATCACAACACCAGCATATATATACACACAAAAAAACTGAATAGAAATATTACAAGCACTATGATAACTTATTTACCTCGCTGTAGGTACGTAATGGAAATAATCCATACATTTGGGATCGTCTTATGAACTACCTGTCTATTTATATGTGTAAATGAATATAGAATACAACACGGTGTATTCCGTATCACCCGAGGTATCAGCCCGACCGCGGGTCGGATCGCCCGAAGGGTGATCCGACCCGCGGGAGGGCTGGGACCGAGGATGATGCGGAATACACCGTGTTGTATTTTATTTATGTCATACCCACCTAAGAAAACCCCCATTTTGATGCGAAATGCGCTAGAAGTTTGGTGCCCTCGAACAAAAAGTGTTGCAACAGTAATCTTCCAACGTCTTAATCAGGTATTCGAACATTCGATGGCGCCGCACTCGGCCCGCTCGAGACAGTTCGATTTATTCGAATGGAGCCTGTGTGATACGCCTTTCGAACCGGTCTGATATAGAAGTTATGGCCCGGTCCGGAACACCCGTATCGAATGTTTTCGCGTCACAGGTATGACATAAATATACATATGTGCCACTGATATTGGACGTTTTCTTTCAGGGGTTTTCGATTGCCTACACCGCATTTTTGATGTTTCTAAGCGATAACAGCTCCGAGAGAGACTCAGCTATCCTATACAGTAAGTAGTACAGGTATCATGCTAATACAGTAGAAGCCAGTTAATTGCGCACCGGATTAACGCACACTTCTGTTAACTGCACGGAATCCCCAAATCGCAAAACAGTGCGGTCCAGCTAAATAACTTCGCATTATTGCACCAGCCGGATAATTGCACGAAATTTACTGGCAAATAGGCCGTGCGATTAAGCGGCTTCTACTGTATTACAGATAGTAGGGTAGCAAAATGAAATGTAGGGGGGCACAGTTGGTGATTACTAAGGTAACGTTTGAGCAGGGTAGTTCTTCACAATATAGGGAAAAAATTATTACTCTGTGACGGAGGGTAACCTCTGACGACAGAGTATTGTTGTTGTCCGATGTGATGAGTGTTCGCATCTGTATCTCTATGTTCCCTTTGCCGCATTCACATGTAGTCTGGCATGTCGCTTGCACGCGGTTGCGTGAAGATGCACTTGTTTCGCGGTAGCTGTTTTTATAATCGATGTAACAATTTCAGAAATCACCCCTATACTCCTGGTGTTGTGGAACAGGCCATGTGATGGGGGGTTGGGGTGGTAATTAGCTTATCTCCATGCAGATATGGGGATATGTGTTCTCTAATTATCTTTCTCGTTCAAAATATCGATTTATAACAATAACGCACACCCTCTTCCCTTCTCAGGGTCCATTATCATTATGGGAGGAATGCTAGGGGGAGTGGCAATGCACGGACAGATCCTCGCTTCATTCAGACGCTCCGATCACGACTCCTGTGACAACATGACTTACAGCGGTAACAGCAGCACCAACAGTTCTGTGGACGGAGTTTCTTTGGAGATGACGGTAAGTCAACGCACACCTGTTCCCTCCTTATTGCACAACATTTGTACATGGTACAATTGTAAGGCAACAGTAACAAGTCAATTGATACAATGATACTCGTCTAAGTTCTATAACTACATACATACATACATTCTTTGGAGATAACGGTAAGTCAACGCACACCTGTTCCCTCCTTCAGAAAACTTATTGAACATACTAAAAGAAAAATTACTCATCTGAACTTCCATATGAATCTCTATGAGTCTTTTTCAGCTAGCTGACCAAATTGCTGAGGACACGTGACTTTAAACAACGTGTGACGTCAGTAATGGGTCAAAGGTTGCTGGAAGTCTATAGCGCTCCACGTCCTGGTTTTTCTATAACTGTAATAGTGTAATTTCTTTGCCAAATCATGATTTTTTTAAACATTTCCTCAGCGAACCGGTTACATGATCTCTTCAGCAGCTGTGTGTGGTATTCTGCTGTTGTGTTTGTCAGCAATCGTCTTTGGCACGACAGAGAGAAAAGGTACGTATACAAAGTAGCCTCCGTTGGAGACTCGAGCGGAGCTGGCATTTTTTTTAGATGGGGGGGGGGGCTGGTTCTCGATTTTAAACGTTGGCTAGGTGCCCTTATGCCGGGAAAGGCTCGAAGACGGGGCAAACACCTTTCCACGGCAAACTCCCTTTCCCGGTTTAAAGACACCTAGCCAACGTTGAAAATCGCGAACCAGCGCCCCCTCCCTTAAGTTAAATGCCCGCCCCGCTCTTCAGTCTTCAACGGAGGCTATACAAAGATGCTTTTACGGGTGAACTCACCAATGCCGCATATTAATCAACAAACTACTTTGCTGTGGAAGAGTTAACTAGCTAGATTATCGGGTATCAATTATGATGTCTGCAATAGTTATTGTATCGCTTCTTTTTGGAAAATAACCGTGACATTCGTTCATAAGAAACAACGACAAACTCTTTCAATGTACATCCATACTTTGACATGTAGTTGCTACATATATTTTGATCAAGAACATTAAACATTGAGTGAATTGGGTTGTTATGGGTTGCCTAATATCCTAATTAATCAAAAGTAGTCAAATTTCAATTGTTGAATAAATTTCATTGCTTGTTGCCCCCCCCCCTCCCCCCAAAAAAGGATAATTCCCCTTTTCCAACCAACTTAAGAATTAATATGCCTAGACGTTTTCTCCAACATGTTGTTCTAGATATTTCAGCGACATCCGGAGGAAAACGTGACCAGAACATTATAGAAATAGCTAAACTTTCTTTCCAACACTGAATTAATATAGGGACTTACCCTAAATTTTCGGCCAACTCCGTCGACCAACTCCGTCCACCGGCCCACACTCAACAGAGACGGGGGGCGGCATAGACTTTCTGATACTTATGACCCCCTCCTGCAAAAGTGGCGTGTTCCTGACGTCACTGCTGGAGATAGGGTCATTCTGTGAACAAGGTCGACGGAGTTGGCCGAAAATTTAGGGTAAGTCCCTATATTAATTCAGTGTTGGAAAGAAAGTTTAGCTATTTCTATAATGTATTCTACCAACACAGATGAACTTTCATGTGACCAGAGCATGTTCAAGACGACGAAGATTGTGCTGACATTTCGCCCCAACGTCTATTTTCTTCTGGCATATTTCTTTATCCAAATACCTATTGCTGTGAGTATCATATTAGGAATTCAATCAGGTATTTATCAAGTGTTATTGCGCTAGATTAAAAAAGTGTGGGGACTAAACTAATGCCATGTTCATTCGGTCATATGGATGACATCCGCATGCATCAATTTTCAATTGTTAAAAAAACGTTTCGACCATTCTATAAATCGTACAAAGCAGCTGCAAAATGAGTACAGTCAAATCTGCCCAAGACGACCACATGGGGACCGGCCAAAAGCGGTCGAATTGGCCAGGTGGTCGGTTAGAGGAGTATCGACTCATAACATACCCAATGCATAGTTTAAATGGTTTCTGTTGTGTTTAATGGCAAATAGCAAGCACATGCACGTGCATCTGCCGTCATCTTTATTTTGAACATAACATCATAATGGCAGTCAAAATCCGGCGCAAACTGGCCGAATTCGGCACAAACTCGTGCTAGTTATCATTGAAAATCTATGACACCTCAAGATTTGAAAATGACGCGGTCGTTATGGGCAGGGATTTGGTCCCAATTTTTGGCGGTCTTGTTGGCCAGGTGGACGTTGTAAAGAGGTGGCTTAGTGCTTACGTCAGTGGGGAAAATTTTCGGGACCGAGAAAAAGCGGTCGTAATGGCCAGGGGTCGCTAAGAAGAGGTGGTCGCTTGGGCAGGTTTGACTATAGATATATGACGTAAATTGCCAAAAATGTAGAAAAACGGACGCTGATATCGTAGAATACCAAAGTTAATTCCGAAGTCAAAAAGAGAAAACGAGAAAGAACAAAATGAAGAATCCACTGTTCAGTATACCATACTCTGTGTGTTATTAAGTCATTTGTTCAACTGACCACCTAGTTTCATAGTGAAGGCAACTTTTCCCACTTTTTGTCTTCTCACGCTCGCATCAATTTTGGAGTTTCCAGAGGACGTCAGCCATATAGCCGAATCAATAAATCTCCAACCCCCTAAAGTTGTCTGATATGAATCGAACTATACCAAGAAGTGGGTAATATACTCGGTGGGACCGCGTGGTACAGTGGTATTGTGTCCGCCTTGTGACCGAGAGGTTGCGGGATCGAATCCGCCTGCCGTGCTGCCGATCTTGTGCCCTTGGGAAAGGCACTTTACACGACTTTCCTTACTCTACCCGAGCCGTCCCTCGGATAGGACGTTAAATGGAGGTCCCGTGTCTGGGGAGAGCCATACCCCGGGCACGTTAAAGAACCCGCCACATGTGCGATGGTGCGGTGTGAGTGGTTCAAAACCAACAGTACCTTGGCCGCACCTGGGGCAATTACTGTCGTATTGAGGTCACCTGAGTGGCGCCGAATGGCAGCCAGAATCACCAGCGAATGGCAGCTCACTCCAGACCCTTGCGATTTAGCCCCGCCTATTGTAAGCTCCTCGCAATTCATCCCCTGGCTGCAAAAAGTGAGTAGTCGGCCCACCCAATAATGAATGAATGAAGACCTTTATTGTACAGTTTTGCCCAACCGAGCTAAGTACAGGTCACAACAAGTCAAGATATATACATATAAAAGTATCACAAATCTAGTCTAACACAAAAGTTCGGCTTCTTCTCGCTTCTTGGTAATGGTGAAAATGTAGGACTGTATGGGTTTCGCTATGGTCGGTTTGTCAAAACGCATGAGAAATATAAACTTGTCAGTGCTACTCATGTGTCTAAAATGAGGGAATCTACTTTCTATATAACTAAATAGAGTATTTCTATCATTGTATATAACTAAATAGAGTATTTCTATCATTGACATACATATCGCAATCAACAGTGAAGTGCACTTCATCTTCTACCATGTTTGAGGTACAAAATTGGCAGACTCTTTGTTCTAGAGGAGTGCGGTTGTGCCTTCCTGATTCAATTCGCAGTCGGTGGCAACTGATTCTTAGGCCCCCTTTCCACTTGACGGCGCTCTCACGGCGCTCTCGCTGCGATGGAAAATTGGCCAGAGCGCGGTGAGAGCGCCGCGACGCCGGAAAAAGCTGCTCTAGTGGAATCTCTCCGGCGACCCCAGCGCGCTCTCACCGCGACGAAAAACTCAAATGTCAGCATCTTTTTATGAGCTAGCAAAGTTTCGAAAGATTACTCAACGAATTTCAGAGATAAAGAACGAATCTTTTGACGTTTAGTGTATTTTGGTATCTTTGAAGTCATCCATTTACGTGCTACATAACATTCAAAGTATAAAATCAAGGCTGTAATCAAATCCAATTTTGGTCACTGTACAGTCACTCAGACTGAAATATACACGTTTGTCTTGCTGTTTTTTTCTTAAATCTGTCATGTAGCTTGTTCAGCATAAATTTATCATGCCACGTTATTAGTGTAAATCATACAACACTGAAACACTTCAATTTATTGAAAATGGGACTTAAACGTACTAAATGTGCAGATGAAGAACAAGAAAACATAATGTCATCATGTTGAAATTCAAAAATATGTTGAGAAATGATAAACCATTGTTTTTTAAACCTTGCTTATTACAACTCAGTTTGTTGAATTGTTCATCACCGGTACATTTTGGACATTTCTCCGCTTTCTGTCTATGTCAAATATACTTCTTCACAAACTGCGCAGTTGAGAGCGCAGAGAGAGCGCGGTGAGAGCGCCGTCCTAGCTAAATTGGTATCATAAATCACTGTTGAGACCAATTGCGCTCACCGCGCTCGCTGTGCGCTCTCTTGGCGCTCACGGCGCTCGCTGCGCGCGCTCTTGGCGCTCTCTCTGCGCTCATAGTTGGATCGCCGTCCACGGCGCTCTCACGGCGACTGTTTTGAGCAGGTTCAAAACAGTCGCGGTGGTGATGGCGACCATGGCGACCATGGCGCTCCCACCGCGCTCTCTTCGCGCTCTCATGGCGACCTTGGCGATCCCACCGCGCTCTCACCGCGCTCTTCCAAATTTGAGGTCGCAGAGAGAGCGCCGCGAGAGCGCCGTCCTAGTGGAAAGGGGGTATTAGTTTAGCAATGGTAGTTCTGTGCCGAATGTTTGTAATTTGCAAATACTGCTCTTCATTGTATGTGGATTTCAGTAGTCTGTACGTTCGGAGTTTGTTTTTTGCACCTAAACCTTTGTTATCATTATGAATGTTGGTTAGAAAATTCTGGAAATAAATATCCTTCAGTCGTTGGTGGATAGCAGAAATTAGGTGGGATACGTTTGGATCTGTTGACTCATGGGCTTGCCAAACAAAAGGGTAACCACACTCCTCCAGAGTTTTGCGAACACCAGATGCCCAACATTTAGTACCTGATGAATCTAGATTAAGCTGACATAAGAGAGCGTCTGCCTGCAGGCTCTCGGCTGGCACATTCTGTTGAATTCTAATGAAATATTTGATGGCGTTCAGAGAGGCTTCCAGTTGGATAGGGTACCTCCCTAAGTCAGCGCGTACAGCAAGGAATAAACAATACTCTGTGACGTAATTATGGTTTTCACAATGGGTTGTTTTGCGTCTTTATCGAATGTGACATGGTGATGATTATGGTTTGACTATAGGATTTATTACAGATTGAGTTTGTTATTCACCCATTCATTAAACGTAGCGTGTTATTGTGTGTGTATTGCTGTGCGGTGTCCGTGTTGAACAGTAGTGCTAGGCTGTCTGTGATGATTTGATTTATTATTTCACATACAAAGTTTTACAGTTTCGCAAACACATGCACTGAATTGCACTGGAAAATACAATCAGGTTGACAGCCTTACTACATTACAACATTACATCGTTTATCTACTTACTGATATTTAAAATCAACTATGCTTCAAGATATTGTCTATATCAAACTTTGTTTAGCATAATTCTTCTTTTACAGTAGCATATTTACACCAGTTGTTGTGAGCATAACGTTAGAATATTACTTGATTTAAAAATTGACTATACAAGTTTCATTTGGTTTTATATTAAAGGAGCATTTAAAAACGGACACGACAACATATTCAGTAAAGACTAGAGGTAACCAATGAGGTTATAGGGTCTCTCACACTAGTTATAAAGTTTGAACAACTTCGGTGATGATAAGATGACTGGTAAGATGATTTTGTCTCACATTTTGGCTTGACATTTTTATTTTCAGATAGGACATGGAGGCATTGCCCTCTACGTACAGTACAGTCTGGATCTGGAAGACCAGATAGAGAACGTCCTCTTATCTTTCATGGTAAGAGACCAAACGTCCTGATGTTTTTTCCAAACTAAACATGTTGATATCATGAAAGTTCATCTGTGTTGGTAGAATACATTATGGAAATTGCTAAACTTTCTTTCCAACACGAATTAATATAGGGACTTACCCTAAATTTTCGGTCAACTCGACCTTGTTGACAGAATGAAGTTGACCGAAAATTAAGGGTTAGTCCCTATATTAATTCGTGTTGGAAAGAAAGTTTAGCAATTTCCATAATACAAACATGTTGATGTTTACACATCCTTGCTGTGAAAGACTTCACATCTCCGTTTGTTTCAGCAGCCTTGTTTCTAAGCGAAACGGTTCTAAAAGTAGTTGAAAGTTCATCACCGTTGGTAGCATCCATTCTGTACTAGGATCGAACACAAAGTTGTAATTGGACTTGCCAAAATGAACAAAAAATTGCAGAAGCCTATGACGTCCCCCGTCACTATACAGTTGCTAGAGATACGAATGGTACAGATTTTCTAGAAATAAATTGGAGTTTGCATTGCAATATTGATAATAATGAAAGTTTATTTGAAACTTTTTGCCCGAGGGCTAATTGCAACATGGAACATACAGAATATATAGTATACATACATACATACATAAAATAAAAGACTTTGGTAACGTTATAGATAACAATGGTGACAAGTGGAAACAGGTGACTATTCTAGCAATAATATATTGATAATACTGATTCTTTCCAATAGGTGGCATCAGTGTTAGCCATGCCTGTTATTGGTTGGGTCGTGTCCAAACTTGGCAGGAAGACTTCCTACATATGCCTTATGCTGGTAAGGCCCTGAAACTCAACAATATGTTTTTGTTAACATGTGTACTCAGCCGCCATAGAGTCCATTCCAAGACACCATGCGGATGTTTGTGGCCATTGTTTAGAATTGATTTTAAAGTTTTGTAATTATATGTCTAGGACATTTGATACTTCAGAAATATTTGTAACACTGTTTCAACTTTATAAACATTTCCCTGGTCCTGTAAAACTTTGGAAATATTCATCGTGTGGAATTGGATACTTCTAATGGTTTCTAAATAATGATAACAGTATTCTACCATTATTTACCATTTTCTACCATTTTTTGTAAATGGTTCAGTGGGCTGGGAAGATAGCAATTCACACATTCTTGCAAAGTATGGTTGGGTGCCATGCAACAATGGCCCACTACAAAGGATCCACCAGTGCCCAGCAGTGAAATCTAAAAATATACAGATACAACAATAGGGCTTACTTTTATGGGGGCAATAAACTAATTTAACCATTTGGCCAGGTTTACCATTTTTTGTAAATATTTGTAAATGTGAAATAATCACACAGAGGTTTCACAATAATTCTAAATAAAGATATTTTTGTACAGTTACTTTCAAAATGTTTCTAAAATATTCAAAGGAATTCAAATATATGAGTACTTTCTCAGTCAATTTTTTAAACATAATTTAATTATTATGGCTCAGATATTCTTTTATTCAAAATAATTCAGACTAATTATAAATATCGCCTAAAAACCCTCATGGTGTCTTGGAATGGACTCTATGCTGTTTGGTTAAATCTGAAAAGTAAAACCTGTAAATTGATGAGCTTTCACCAGTTTACACGTGATTGTAGTCATATATGCGAAGTGAAAATCTACCACGTAGCTTACAGGTTCAACCGCACAACATGGCGGATAATGTTACGTCTTTGTCACGTGGGTGCAAACAGCCGATGCCAGCGTAACGTGGAAGGGTCCACTCTTGCACAGGGGATTCAAATTAAGATTTTTGAGTGAGGTAATAATGTTGCGATAGTCCAAGTATGGCTACATGAAGTAGAAGTAGCATTTGGATGGCCCATTTCTTCAAAAGGGTGATGTATTATAGTCCATTTTTTTGCATGGGGAGGGACTGAAATATGCTAGATTTGCTCGCAAATGTTGCCTTTCTAGTTGTTCTTATTTTCCTTGTAGGCTGCAGTCCCGATGTACATAGGATTTCAGTTTATACCAAAGGGAAGCCTGACTGTTTTTGCTGTTAGCATTGGTATAGGCGTCACTGCGCTTGCACAAATGTTTATACCATGGTGAGTTGACGCTGCGAGATTTACTAGCATGCAAAAGACGAAAAGTTCAAGAACTTCCTGTGTTCGCCGCATGGGCTACTCGTATGCATGGGATGATTTTTTACTTGATCGATAAAGAATATTAGGCGTACAACATTTGAGTGAGTCAATAATCTTAAACAAAATGCATAGCTTTAAAACGTCTAACGTACCCTCATTTGTTGACACTATTCAAATTTTTAAACACAACATCTGCACACACAGGTTGATGGTCAGTGACATTACAGAAGACTGCTACCTACAGACCGGTGAAAGACTGGACACTCCCTTCGTCGCCATCCTCTTGTCCTGTGGCAGTCTCGCCATCACCGTGGGACTGATCATGGCCACCATCGCGCTGGAGTGAGTACCGCTGACATGGTTTTCAGTTTTGCACATTCAATTCCCTACGCAGAGACATCCAACGGCGCCAGCAAACCGCCTCTTGTCTGTACTCTGCTATCTCAACCGTCATCATTAGTTCCTATGGGCGTCGCCACAGACCAGCTATCAGCCAATCAGAGAAAGGCCTTTCAGTTTTCAAAAGGGATCTGGCAAATAAAAGAGTAAGCTCATTAATATTTATAAGCAGGGCGGTCAGGAACTGATGGTGACGGTTGAGATAGCAATGTACAGACAAGAGGTGGTTTGCTGGCGCCGTTGGATGTCTCTGCGTAGGAGAATGTGTACATTTAGCATTATCATGGGTATAGCAACAGCGTGGTCACGTGTCCAGGGCTTCGAGGCCAGTCGTTCTGAGGAAGACAGGACTACAGGGTCACGTGTCATCGGCTATGAGGTCACGTGCACGGGGATCAGTCATTCTGAAGAAGGAGTTCGGTCTTAAATTCGATGACGTCAATGTCTTCATGCTATTGTCCATAGAATCAGAACCATTTGTACAGAACGTTGCCTTCCGACCCATTCTGCTCTTATCATGACGTGACAGTAATTAGCAACCCTCAAAATGGCCAAAAGAAGTGCGGGGTTTTTCTAGTGCCTAGGGAAGCAAGCTGTGGTTTCAGTAGAAAGGTATATTTTACAGGAAGGGGTTGCTTGGCACTAGCCCTTGCCATTTAACGTGCTCAAGGCACCTCCTAGAACACGGACCTATGTCCCTTCCGAAAGACTTGTGCAGCCCCAATCCAGGGGCCTCCGGTTGCCAGTTGCATCTAATCGGAACCAGGAACTCAATTTGCATTTGTGAGACTCCTGAGGTTGACACAGAGTTTTATTGCATTGTCGTTGTGTTACCGCTTCGCAGAATCGGAGGCTACAAACTAGGATCTTGTACTCAGCCTGACACGGTGGGAAGCGCCTTGCGGATTCTGCTATCAGCGTTTACGTCAGTCCTGACCTTCATCGGTGTGGTGTTTGCATGGAGATATCCCATCACTGAGGACAGGCGGAAAGAAATCGCCGAGGCCATCAATAAACGGTTAGAATTTCTCTATTAAAAAATGCGCTGCTAAAGCTTCAACTGACTCAATTTCTACTTGATGATCACTTGATTTTGCATTCGGAGGGCCCTAGTTCCGAACGCGCATGCGCATGGAGATGCATTCTATGAAATACAACAAAGTTGAAGAACCTTTGAACAACGTCTGCGTTTGAACTACATGTATATGCATACCTTGGGCAGGCGAAAATGTGGAAGGATATCAATATACGATTAGGATGAGCTACGCCTACAAGATCCTTCAAATACATTTTTTTGTTTTGTACAATGCTAATAGACCCATCGTGGATATAACAATCCACTGTCACTCAGATTCAAAAAGGCCATGGGACCTGAACCTGTCGTATGGCGCTAGCCTGTATTCTGCTCAGAAGACCATACCTTAACTTTTGCCTTTCAATTTCCGACAGAAAACTTTCAAGGGACGCCCAACTTGACGAGATCCAGCGAAACGGAAGCCTGTCCAACATGAACGGAAAAGCTCTTCTGCCTGAGGAGTCTTCGAAGCCAGAAGGATTACAGGAAGAAAACAAACTTCTGTCGTCAGAACTGGACTTGTCTGTACTTTTAGATTGTAGAGAATCAGTGGTATGATGCGTGGGGAGATGCCACAGGAAACCTAGATGTCCGGCTTTTTAGAACATCGTACTGTTTTAATAAGAGATAGGTTTTTGATAAATGTATGACAAAAAAGGGAAGGCTGCTTCTATCAAAATTGTTGTTTGTGTGTGTGTGAAAGCGCCGCCAAGTGACAGAGAGCAGTATTTCAGTCATGGAACTTCAGCGAATACTCAGAGCTTTTCCCAACCAGCAACATCAGCTTCTCCTCAGCAAAAGCAATCTATCCTGACACATGTAAATTCTTCGCAAACACAACATTATTTTACTGCAAATCTACATCTAGTGAAGATGATGACCGAATTCTGCAGTACTGATAGACGTTGCTAGATGTCGCTGTGAGACACACACACACAAACATTGTACACACACACAAACTGGTCAAGGTTTTGCTTAAACTTTTGTTTATTGCACGAGTATCACATTCAGCTCAACTGAACGAGAGGACAAAAATCATTTGTGGCAACTCCTATGAAAGCGTCAGGTCCAGATAACAGAACAGAATTTAGACATCTGTGACAAAATCTCTAAATCTCCACTGGTCTTAAATATTAACAAAAGTGAGCCAATCTCTGCTCAGTTTAGAAACTGTCTAAACCTCATGCATTAAGTGTCTTCTGATTGGTAGATGGAGATGTGCCGATAGCAACTTTGGAATGGTCAATACGAGCGATCGCTGTTGTTGTTTATATCCGGAGTATTGGACGGTTGTTGCCTACGTATACCAGGACGTCAGTAGATAGGATCAAAAATTGATATTTAAATTAGCGGTTCAAATTACTGGTTAATATGTAAATCAATCTTTTGCCAAACACCTGCTTTTTGCCTACCACTACGTCACCGTGACATTATCGCGATCGCTCGTTATACTTTCCAAATATGCAAAGCTGCGTAGTCACTTTTAGCTATTTCATGTCCTGCAATCCTGTTAAAAATAACGTAATTGCCAATAGCATTGTACATACTGTACAAACACAATGAATATTACCATGTACTTTAAAAGTACAAAACGGTCTCCTATGCACGCGGGTAAGCAGCGCGCATGCGTGCATATTTGAGTTAGCAGCGTCATTTGGCGTAGAGACGCTACGTTGACAACATACTAGTATACAGACGAGCAGTTGACTTACAACTAATGTATCACAATCTGTGGGAAAGCTGTGGTGTTGTCACACATTCTAACAGTACAAGGTATGAATTCTGTTTTAAACTGTTTATCAATTATATTTAGCTACATACGCCGTTACTAGATGGGGTAACATACATTCTCATAATTCCACCAGGTGTCATTATACCGCCACCTCAAAAAACGTTGTTATAGAGGCCTTCTCAAGATTATTTTCAACACCTATATATCTGAATTGTATTACATTGAAGATATTGAACATTCGGTGTTCAAGACAATCTTGGGAAGACTATACTAACGTTTTTTTAGGTGGCGGTATAATGACACGTGGTGGAATTATGATAGTCGATGTTAGATACTAGTAGTAGAAAATGCTACGGCGTCGGTAGAAGATTTCCTCATGTGCAATTTTACTACTCCAAAGTACAAAAGTAGATCACTCTTCGTCGTAAGTTATTTGTAAATTAGCAATCATCTTGTACTAGTTTGGTATAGCTGAGTCAAAAATGTTTGTTTACACAAAATATGTTGTTTACGCTGTGCGAATTCTGGTTGCATGCCTGCATACCGTCTTCAGTCAAGGAAGGAGTTATCTCCTGGTCTTGTCACTTCAGGTATGTCAAGGCGACCTGCGGGTATAATGAATGAATGAAGACCTTTATTGCACATTTTTGCCACATCGGGCTAAGTACAGGTCACAACAAGACATGTGGCGTCGGGCGTGGCGTAACTGTTAGAGAGTTCGGCTCGGAATCTATGGGTCCTGAGTTCGATTCCCACCTTGCCCCCGACGTTGTGCCCTTGGGAAAGGCACTTTACACGACTTTCCTTCTGTCTGTACCGTGTATGTGACATTGTTAATATAAGTTACAAAAAACTTGAGTGCAGTGCCACATCGTCCTCGTCTGTCCAAAAGCAAATAGAAAAAAAACAAAAACAAGACATGTTGAAAAGACACAGTTCACAGATACAAAATGAGACTATAGATTCAACTTCTCCTCGCTTTTCTGTTAAAGTGGAGATATGTTTTATGATCGATGGTTTGTCTAGTTGCATTAGGAATATGAATTTTTCTACAAACTTAGGTGTATGAAATAAGGAGATTGGTTTTGTATAACCTTATACAGTTCATTTCTCTCTACGGTATACAATCTACACTCTACTACAAAATGACGCTCGTCCTCTATTCTATCTTAATTACAATATAATGAGGAATTGCACGCACGCGTCTCCTTGAAAAGCATTGTGCATTGCAAACTAGCCAATCAACTACTGTATTAAAACGCCAGGTTTTTAAGAAAGTTTATTTGAAAGTTTAATTAAGAAAGTTTATTAGCAAGTTCATGCCCGTAGGCTAATTGCAAGTACAGTACATGGTTCAAACAAGATAGGGAATATGAGTGTAACAATGAACCGTGATAAATATTTATACATTTTGTAGAAAGAGACTACTGGAATACTAGAAGATGAACAGCATTTTATCTTACATTGTAAATTGTATCATAAGGAACGAATTGCGCTTTATGAACATATCAGAAAAGAGTTCCCATATTTTAAACATTTTAATGCAACGGATAAATTTCTATTTTTTATGCGCCTAGATAAACCCTGTATATCAAACATTATCTGTTCCTATATCTACACCTGTACAAAGAAGCGAGAAGATGTCGACCATCCTATTAGCCTAGTACCTTCAATTAGTTAAATTGTATCTTGTTGTCTCTGCATATGTCTGTTATGTCTGTTATCAGTGACCTGTACCTAGCCCGTCGAGGCATGAATGTACAATAAAGATCTTTCATTCATTCATTCATTCATTCAGTAAAGGAAATGTATGCATATCCAGTCAGACGACATGGCCTGTTCGCGACACGTCACCCGTCGTATCAAAACTGTCCGTTTTACGCCACCGCACCCAGCTTCTTGTGCACGTGGAATAGTCATAAGGACAGACGCAAGCCGTCTGAGGGCGTCGGGTTCCTAAGTATTTTATAGCCCCATCAGTGGCCGTCTCAGACGGCCGTCTCAGACGTCTTTCAGCCGTCTGGGCGTCCAACAAAAAAACTGACAGAACGGCCCGGACGCTCACGATGTGTTCGCGGCCGTTTCTGACGGCAATGGACGCGTCCAGAGAGTTTGAAACGCGCTCAGACGCCTTTGGACGCCTGTAGACGCCGTCTTAGCAGTTTCGGACGCTTGAATTTTCACAGAGGACGTGCCAGCTCGGGTTGCTTTGAGGCCATGAGCGTGCCACAACAGGAGATGACTCCTTCCTTGACTGAAGACGGTATGCAGGCATGCAACCAGGATTTGCACAGCGTAAACAACATATTTTGTGTAAACAAACATTTTTTGACATGACTAATTTAGCCGTCGGGTCCCTCGGCATGCGCTTGTCACAATTAATTAATGTCCGAGGTTATGCCGCCGTGCCCGTCGCTTTTATGCTCACGAAAATCAATCTCCAAGCAGATCCTACGGTGCCACAAGATGGTATCAAAGCTGGCCAAGGAGTATAGCCGGCCAAATGGAGTCAAACGGGCACTGGCGGGGTAGCACGTCACACTCCTAGGCCGGCTTCATTCCTCTGCCAGCTTTTGATACTATCTTATGCTACCGTAGAGTCTGCTTGGACGAAATTGTGTGTCCGATCTGCTCCAGGAAATGCACAAGCTGCGTGCCAAGTTAGTAATGCAAATGCGAAGTAATGCGAAGTAATGCACGGGTTCGGACTTTGCGCGAAGTTGCTGAAAACACGTCAATCGGCACGAAACGTGTGATTCTTCGAGCGCTGCTGTCCTAACCCGCGTGCGGTTACTCTCGTGGCACTAACTCCGCACGTGCAAAGATAGCGACGTTCAAGGAATCGCACATTCGTGCTCATTCAGCAACTTCACGTTGTGCTAATCCTCTTTTCATGCACCCCAAATACATATGTCACTAGCAACGTCCAGAGTAATCTCCGAATCTCCTGTATCTGTATCTATGTAGCTGGTATAACCGCCCTTCGGTGTAGAACACCAGCTTTGCGGGTACGCGACGCGGCAGCAGCTGGTCATATTACACTGAACGACCCGTCACTCCTAATTTTTGCGCATCTATCTGCAATCTTATCTAGTTTGTAATTAAAATCTTGAAGTCGTATTGCTGTGTCGTGTATTACTTAACTTGTATTTCTTCCGTGCTATCAGTTACCACTGCAGCTTGACCATGGCCGAGGTAGCCAAGACAATGACAACGAAGCCCCTGTCTGTCGTGGCGAAGTTGTGTTACGCTTTCGGTGGTGTTGGCAATGAGATCATATTTATCGTATTCGGGGCGTACACCAGCATCTTTCTGGTGGATGTGGCACAGGTACTAAAGCTAATTCATTATTATATGTGATGTGTTTTCTGTCCAGTATACCGCGCTACATGCGTGTACTTCAAGATTTCGTCGTTTATTTTCATGTCTTACTTAGGTCCCATTTCTTAAAATTCTTAAAAGCATTTTACTGAAAGCTTGTGTGTGTATTGGTTACTCTTTTCCAGTTGCCACCCTTATTTGCAACGTCCATTATTTTCGGCAGTAGGGTAGTGGACGTCTTGTGTAATGTCTTCATGGGCCCGTTGATTGACAGGACGAACACAAGATGGGGGAAGATAAAACCATGGTAACGTACAAATAAGATTTTACATTTATCTTCCGACATAGACGTCACATCTATGTAGTTTACAGTCTACACGCAAGTGCAGTGTTCGACACAGCAGTATCTTTTTTAAACAGTACATTCATCGCAAATTAGCAGAACAGAATAAATTATACGACCATTTACAATTATGTCAGTAGACTTCATATGTAGTCAAACACTGGTACATGGTTGTTTCTAAAAAGAACGGTGAACATAGCAAATGTGCCCCTTTTTGTAAGTAATTTCCGGTAGGACGAATATAGTTTTCTCCATAGTTCTGAAACTTCAAAGCACCTACCTTATTTTCCAGGATCGTAACATCAGCTCTGGTTATGACTGTAACGAACGCGTTGATCTGGTATGTCCCGGATGTTGGGACGGGCGGAAAGTTGGCCTGGTACATCATACTGTACATTGTGATGAAGCTAGCCTGGTCGGTAAGTCACTAGCCTTATGATCCTCATCCTCAAATACAATTGAAAAAACAGCTTTCGTCACACCCACCACCACACCAAGTATGAAACCAATTCACCCAGCCGTTCTTGCGTTCTTGTTGACACACAGACACACACACGGCAGCCGTGACAAACGCTAGCGAAAATATGACCTCCATGACACTTCAGGGAGGTAAAAATTCAATCTCTACAACTGTATAATAAAAAACGGAGATTTACTTCCGGTCGTTTCGAGTGACATCCTTCACTCTTCTTAAGCGTCATCAGAATACACTGGCAAGACAATTCAATCTACTGAAGAAGAGTGATGGATGTCACTCGAAACGTCCGGAGGTAGATCTCCGTTTTTTTAATCTAGTTGTACAGATTGAATTGAATATTGTTTACCTTGATGTCTAGCCTCCATAAATGGAAGCCTCTTGATCATTTGCTGACTCTGGTGAGCTTTTATTTAAACAGAAAACGGATTTCTTATCACATAGACATGTACTAGACTCTAGCAGCTACGTATACCTTGTTCTGATGGTCCCCAAACGAGAGATCAGTTCATCATTAGAACCAACGTATATAGTCTGTATATGTAAAAGTATATAAACCGTGACTTTAAAAAGAATGTCAGGGATCGTAATACCCCTTTCACATTTGGTGAAAATCAATCGGACGACGATTCTGCGGCAATCGCCCGAGTCTCGCTTATACACAAATGTAATAATAACTTTATTGTAAAAAAATTGTACAAGGTGCGAAGTATGGCTTATATGTGACAGGACGGTATTTAGGTCAAAAATACGCGCAACCCTCTGTCGATCTTAGATATGGCTGATCTTCCTTCGATATGCCCGAAGATCGTGGATAATGTGACAGGGGTATAAACGCTTGTCAATGACATGAGCTGTTTTCTTTCAGGGTTTTGTAATTTCCTACCGCACGTTCGTGATGTTTCTGAGCGATGACAGCTCCGAGAGAGACTCGGCCATCCAGTATAGTAAGTACTATCACTTAAGCTAGAGGCACAACCCGCCGTACGTGCAATTTGTCCGCACGTTTTTTTGGGAGGCCACGTCCGCCACGTATTTCTGAAAACGGTCAGGCTGTACAGGACAGGCGCGTCGCCCGTACTGGCACGTCGCCCGTAATCCGCAGCCCAATGGCACACAAAGTTTTGCCTGCACGCAAAGTTCAACGTCGTGTCTGCGTGCTCCAAATCCGTCGGATTCCCTACGAGTCCGTACGGAGGCGGTACTTGCCACTTACGTATTTGCACGTACGGTGGGTTTAGCTTTACCCTTAGCTTTACGTATTCATAGATGCACGAATGAAGTCATGACGTTTTATAAAAACAGGGTATGTGGAGACAAACGGTGGTTTCAAACTGGTATATTTTTACTATATTACAATTTGAAACCATCGATCGTCGATTTGATGTCCCTATGTAACATGTTTTCAGATAAAGGTGAATTAATGTTACCCGTTCTTTCTCAGGGGCCATCTTCACAATTGGAGGGACTGTTGTAGGAATGGTAATGCACGGACAGATCCTTGCATCTTTCAGACGCTCCGAGCACGACTCCTGTGACAACATGACTTACAGCGGTAACAACAGCACCAACAGTTCTGTGGATGGGGTTTCTTTAGAGATGACGGTAAGTCAATGTACACCTGTAGCCTCCTTCAGAAAACTTATCGAACATTTAAGCTGTTCTTAGCTAGACCATGCGACGGTTAACATGATGTATTTGCCGGCAAATGTTGCATTTCTAGTTTTATTGTTGCGTTTCCTCAGCGAATCGGTTACATGGTCTCCTCAGCAGCTGTGTGTGGTCTTCTGCTGTTGAGTTTGTCAGCGATCGTCTTTGGAACGACAGAGAGAAAAGGTACGAAGGTTTAGGGATGAACCGTTACTTTGAAAGATAGTTGGTACACATATTTTGACCAACAACATTAAACGTTTAGTGTAATCATGTATGAGATTGTTTCTTTGATGCCACTGTCAAAAGTAATAAAATCTAACATTTTTGATACATTTTACTGCTTGTTGTTATCCCCTAAAATTGTCCCAATTTCCTGGATCCCTACTAGCTTCAGGATAAACCTTGACGTTTCCTTCAACTTGTTGTTCTAGATATTTCAGCGACATCCGGAGGAAAACGTGGCCAGAACATGTTCAAGACGGCGAAGAGTGTGCTGACATTTCGCCCCAATGTCTACTTTCTTCTGGCATATTTCTTTATCCAAGTACCTATTTCTGTGAGTATCATATTAGAAATTCAAACAGACTCGTATCAATCATTATTGCACATTTTCTGACTGATTTTCATATCATCTACTTGATGTGGATCTGTAAGATCGTTTTACAGACCCCAATCCTGAGTCGTCGCCCAAATGTTTTCTGTCACTGATAGACATGATTGTGGTTCACTCTCATTACATTTGGCCGAGACCATCGACATGATGTCTTTGTCAATGAGAAATTTTGGTACTACTAGTATGTAACGCTACTTCGCCTTTATCCGCGGGGTAACCTATATCCGTTGTTTTTCAAAACAGGGTATTGGGGCACACCAAGCCGACGGGTGGTAGTTTTTGACTGCAAAGTACTAAAAATATTGCAATTTGAAACCAATGTCCGTCGACGTGATATCCCCAAATACCCTGTTTTGATAGAAACGGATATAGGTTACCCAATGGATAAAGGTGAGCTAGCGTTACAGGATGTTCCCATCTAAAGACGCGTGGAATAGAACCAGTCAGTTTTGCCATGAGGAAGGTTACAGACCGTTACGGAACCGCCGATCATGATTTCATGTCTAGGTCGTGAATAAAGAATCTTATCATCCCTATACCTGTCACTGAAAGGTTGGTTCACACGGCTTAACATTTTTATTTGCAGATAGGACATGGTGCGATCGCCCTCTACGCACAGTATAGTCTGGACCTGGAAGACCAGATAGAGAACATCCTCTTAGCTTTCATGGTAAGAAACAAAACTTCCATAGTGTTCTTCCTCTGTGTACAATGTTGATGTTACACCTTACTTGTTTCTATTACAATTTGAATTGTCAAAAGTTCATCAGTTTAGATAACATCCATTCTGTCCAAGATCAAACTGTTATGTCCAACACAAAGAGGAAACTCATCATCATCATCATCATCATCATCCCATAGCTGATTAATCAGCCGTAGGGGCAGCACAACATGTTATGTTGTATCAATACGGCAATAGGCATTTTGAAACTGTTGAAAAGTTGAAACTGGGCGCGCCAAAATGGACAAAACTTTCAGAAAGCCTACGGCGTCGCCCGTCTCTACGCCATTTCTCGAGAAGGAAATTGTGATAGGAGCTTGCTACAAAGCCTTTTCATAATATTTTTCTGTTTGAAGACAATCTGTATCTGTATCTATATAGCCGGTATAACCGCCGTTCGGCGTAACACACCAGCTTTGCAGGCACGCGGCGCGGCAGTAGCTGGTTATATTGCACCAAACAACCTGTCACACCTAACTTTAGCACATCTATCTGCAAGCGTTCTTTAAAGCTATCCAGAGAAGATGCCCCTACTGTGCTTGGTGACAACGAATTCCACTCTACGATAGTTCTGGGAAAATACGAATTTTTGAACACATCAATCCTAGGTTGGTAACTCTGGTACTTGAAGTCATGGCTGTTTCTTGTTCTTTTTTGAGCTGGTATGATATAATTATCAGTCGGCACGTCTACCAGCTTATTGAACTCTGCGCTTTGATAACATTGATGTTACGTTCTTTCCAATAGGTGGCATCAGTGTTAGCCATGCCTGTTATTGGTTGGGTCGTGTCCAAACTTGGCAGGAAGACTTCCTACATTTGCTTTATGCTGGTAAGGCCCTGAAACTCTATCTATACTACACATGTATGTTTAACTGTATGTTTATGCATGTGACGTTATATAACGTCAAAACAGAAATCTACCTGGTAGGTTAGAGGTTTAATCATACAACATGGCGGACAGTGTTTACGTCATTGTCACAAGCAGCCAATACCAGTGTAACGGAGAAGGGTCCACTTTTGCACATGGAGGGAAATTAAGAAAATTCTATTTTGGAGTGAGAGAATGTTGCGATAGTCGAAGCATGGGTATATGTAGTAGAAGTAGGTTTGAGATGGTTGATTTCGTGGAAAGAGTGATGGATAATAGTCCGTTTTTTGCATGGGAAGGGAGTGGCGTATGCTGACTTTGCTCGCAAATGTTGTCTCTCTACTTCTTATTTTCTTTGTAGGCTGCAATCCCGATGTACATAGGATTTCAGTTTGTACCAAAGGGGAGCTTGGCTGTTTTTGCTGTTGCCATCGGTATAGGCATCACTGTGCTTGCACAAGCATTCGTACCATGGTGAGTTGATGTAGTTTTATACGAAGTAAGAAAGAGCAAAAGTACAAAAGCTGCATGTATGCTCGCTGCATGCGCTGTTTGTGTTGGCCTCCTTCGCGAATATAAATTTATGTCCCATATGTATTCCTCAATTAAACAACTTGCGCTAATGCCCACTAAAAGTAGCCTGGGTACCATCCGGAAAGCAGTTCGCTCCGGCGTTCATTATATACTATATACAGTCGCTTCTAGCTCTGACATTCATTATACACTATATACAGTCGCTTCTCTGTGTTTCCAGAAGCGAACATAGGAGCGAACTACTATCCGGATGGTACCCAGGCTACACTAAAAGGCCTCGAAGGAGGCAATCAGGTAATGCATAGCTTTAGAGTGTCTAACATACCCTCCGTTGTTCAACAATGATCACGTTGACACCACAAAACTTTTTTAAGCAAGCGCAAAATATGTTTGCATACACACAGGTTGATGATTACTGACATTACAGAGGACTGCTGCCTACAGACCGGTGAAAGACTGGACACTCCCTTCGTCGCCATCTTCCTGTCCTGTAACAGTCTCGCCATCACCGTGGGACTGATCATGGCAACCATTGTCCTGGAGTGAGTACCGCTGAAACAGTTTTCAGTTTTAGACCTTTGTTTCATTTTCTATTTTATTCACAAGATTCTTATTCAGAGGATAAGACAGGAAGCAAGCAAGCATTGCTTATCTAGGTCTGTCCTCTTACACAAAAACGAATTTTTAGACCTTAACGTGATCACTGGTCACGTGTCCATAGCTACGGGGGCCAGTCTTTTGAGGAAGACGGGACTACAGGGTCAGCTGTCCCAGTCACGTGTCCCGTAGCTACGGGACCAGTTTTTCTGAGGAAGACGGGACTACAGGGTCAGCTGTCCCGGTCACGTGTCCCGTAGCTACGGGACCAGTTTTTCTGAGGAAGACGGGACTACAGGGTCAGCTGTCCCGGTCACGTGTCCCGTAGCTACGGGACCAGTTTTTCTGAGGAAGACGGGCCTACAGGGTCAGCTGTCCCAGTCACGTGTCCCGTAGCTACGGGACCAGTTTTTCTGAGGAAGACGGGACTACAGGGTCAGCTGTCCCGGTCACGTGTCCCGTAGCTACGGGACCAGTTTTTCTGAGGAAGACGGGACTACAGGGTCAGCTGTCCCCGTCACGTGTCCCGTAGCTACGGGACCAGTTTTTCTGAGGAAGACGGGACTACAGGGTCAGCTGTCCCCGTCACGTGTCCCGTAGCTACGGGACCAGTTTTTCTGAGGAAGACGGGACTACAGGGTCACCTGTCCCAGTCACGTGTCCCGTAGCTACGGGACCAGTTTTTCTGAGGAAGACGGGACTACAGGGTCAGCTGTCCCGGTCACGTGTCCCGTAGCTACGGGACCAGTTTTTCTGAGGAAGACGGGACTACAGGGTCAGCTGTCCCCGTCACGTGTCCCGTAGCTACGGGGCCAGTCTTTTGAGGAAGACGGGACTACAGGGTCATGTGTCACGTGTCCGGTGCTAAGGGGCCAGTCTTCTTGAGGAAGACAGGAGTCCAAAATTCAATGGCGACATTGTCTACATTCCATTATCAACACAATCACAACTAATCGTACAGAAAGTTGCCTTCCGACCCATTCAGGTACAGACACAGACACAGACTTTTGTTTATCATCTGTTGCATTTCCTGGGTGTTCCCGCTGCAGAATCGGAGGCTACAAACTAGGATCTTGTGTTCAGCCTGACACGGTGGGAAGCGCCTTGAGGATTCTGGCGTCAACGTTTACGTCAGTCCTGACCTTCATCGGTGTGGTGTTTGCATGGAGATATCCAATCACAGATGCTAGGCAGAAAGAAATTGCCAAGGCCACCAATAAACGGTTAGAATTTCTGCTTCTATGGTTTATCTATGTGCTACCTCACCTGATGATCACTTGATTCTGCAGTTGGAGTACTTCTGAACGCGCATGCGCAATGAGATGCAAACTAGGAAATACAACAAAAGTGAAGACATTTTGAACAAAGCGCGTCTGAACTCCCACTTTGGTGTAAATATGATTGGGCAGGCTAAAGGGAAGGATTGGAATGAGCTCCACCCTCCAATACCGTGCTAAACGCTAGTTTCCAAGCAGACCCTACGGTGCCTTTAGAAATAGTATCAAAGCTGGCCCGTTTGACTCCCTTAGCCGGCTATCTCCCTTTGGCCGGCTATACTC
>NC_049997.1:10287677-10290798 GCF_000003815.2 Branchiostoma floridae
TTGATTCTGCAGTTGGAGTACTTCTGAACGCGCATGCGCAATGAGATGCAAATCTAGGAAATACAACAAAAGTGAAGACATTTTGAACAAAGCGCGTCTGAACTCCCACTTTGGTGTAAATATGATTGGGCAGGCTAAAGGGAAGGATTGGAATGAGCTCCACCCTCCAATACCGTGCTAAACGCTAGTCTCCAAGCAGACCCTACGGTGCCTTAGAAATAGTATCAAAGCTGGCCCGTTTGACTCCCTTAGCCGGCTATCTCCCTTTGGCCGGCTATACTCCTTTGCCAGCTTTGATACTATCTCTAAGGCACCGTTGGGTCTGCTTGGAGACTAGCTAAACGCAGCATGGATACAACTACCCACTGCTAGCCTCTACCAGGCTCCGTGGTTTGATGGTCTAATTGTCGAAATTGGACAAATAGAGTCAATAGTACGCTAGGGGAGTCAGCCGGCAGAGTAGGTCCATTTTTCAAACCACGTAGAGGCTAACCCACTGCCCCTGCAGCCTCGAAAAGGTCATGAGACCTGTACCAATCGTAGGGTACTAGCCTGTGTTATGTTAAGATCAGCATAAGCTAAATTTGTGCCTTTCCTCTTTCGACAGAAAAAGCAACTCCCTACAACCTGACGAGACCCAGAGAAACGGAAGCGCACCAATATGACTGGAAAAGTTATTATGCCTGAGGAGTCTTCAAGGCCAGAAGGATTACAGGAAGAAAACAAACTTCTGTCTTCAGAACTGGACTTGTCTGTACTTTTAGATTGTAGTGATATGAAGCTTGAGGAAATGCCACAGGAAACTGAGAAATTTGGCTTTTCAGAATATTTTACAATATCGTACTATTTTATCAAGAGGCAGGTTCTTGATAAATGCATGACACGTGTTTTGATGTCAAATTCTCCCCCAAAGCGCACCAAACTCTATCCACAGGTGGTTGCAACACTGAACTGAAAGCGCCGCCCAGTGACAGAGAGCAGTACTACAGCCATGAAACTTCAGCAATCTCCAATGCGGTTCAGCATGCACAAGAGGTGAATACGCAGAACATTTTCCCAAAAAGCAACTTTAGCTTCTCCTCAGCAAAAGCAATCTGTCCTGACACATGTAAAATCTTTGCAAACACATTACTAAGTATTTTACTGCCAATCGGCATCTAGTGAAGATGATGAGCAAATCCTGCAGTACTGGTAGGCATTGCTAGATGTCGCTGTGAGACCGTCAGCATAATTTAGACCTTGCAGAAAACATGACGAAGCACACGTAAAAAATATCGGCATATTTAGCTTCACTCGAGTACAAACACATTGAACTGTACTTAACTGTTTTTTCTACATCCAAAGGCATTATGATACTGTCTTGAACTTCACACACATTCATACATAACAACATACACTCACAATCTCACCCACTTGCACATTTACTCAGTAACATATCTGATACACACTCACTCTCACTGCATACACACACACATATACACAAATTCTACAACACACACACAAACATTGTACACACACACACACACACACAGACACACACAAACTGGTCAAGGCTTTGCTTCAACTTTTGTTTATTGCACGAGTATCACATTCAGATCAACTGAACGAGAAGACAAAAATCATTTGTGGCAACTCCTATGAAAGCATCAGGTCCAGATAACAGAACAGAACTTAGACATCTGTGACAAAATCTCTAAATCTCCACTGGTCTTAAATATCAACAAAAGTGAGCCAATTTCTGCTCAGTTTAGAAACTGTCTAAACCTCATGCATTAAGTGTCTTCTGATTGGTAGATGGAGATGTGCCAATTTTGGAATGGTGATTGAGAAAACCCTTTGAAATAAGCAAAACAAGTCTAAGCATTCCGTAGTCACTTTTAGCTATGCCATTGGCTATTTCATGCAATCTTGTCCAAAAATGATGTGTGAATTGCAATTAGCATTGTACATAATTTGTACAAACACAATGAATATTACCATGTACCTTACAAGTACAAAACAGGTCATACTGCCATACACATGTTGTGTACATGTATGTTAAAAACAATCTCAGAATAGCATGATAAATTCCTCTTTTCCCAAGTAAGAATTATTCATATCCTTTTAAATGACAAAAGAAATGAAAGCACATCATATTTGTAAGGATCAACAAAAATATTGATGTGACCATCATAAACGTTATGAATGACCATCATAAGATGGCTTTTGTTTCATATGTACCACACCCAGGCTTTTAGCTAGGATTTTTTCATAGGGTGTCCAAATTTCTTGCCATTAGGCGCGAGTATTGTAGGGGGTCTGGGGACATCCTCACTCAGAAAATTTTGAAATTTATAACTGTCTGAAACATCATTTCCCACATTTTGAGGTGCAAATTTGGGGGAATGAAGCAAATTTACAGGCCAAATGTGACCTGCAGCATCACTGGCGAATCAGAATTTCATGCTTGTCAGAGGATCTGCTCCCCATTGTAAGGGTGTACAATTTGTGTTATTTTTTTTAACAGGGTGTACATTGTAGGCCTGTACACCTACCTGGCTAAAAGCCTGATGGACACAAACATTGCATGAGGAAGGTTAGATATACAGATCATGTAAATCAGCAAAATCTCTTCGAAACAATAAAACCAACTGTTGTAAATTCAGAGTGACTTTTACATAAATAACAATAGCCTTGGCACTTAAACTTACCAGTTACTCAAACTGAGTATCTACAGAGTACTTTCTGTAGAATGTGGCCAACTTGGTGCATCTTATAGGATTTCTCATATTCCTAATAATTCAATTTTATACATCCAGTCTGCTATAAAATTAATGTAAAAAAACTGCAGTGTCCAAAGTGGCTCTTTGCACTCAAAACAAGAATCAAATCTCTTTTAACATGGCTTGATTTGAAAACAATAAATTTACAGCTACTAATGCATGTTAATATCATGAGCATAACTTCTCATGGTTTCCTTAATGTATTACCTTTTGAACCTATAACATTAGCTTAGATTTGATGCAACACAGCCATTATTGTTTACGACAATTAACTTTCCTATGAGCATTGTAGTCTCTGCCAGACTCCGGATCGCTGGAAAATCGTAGAAATGGAACAAATAGAGAGGAATATAACCGGC
>NC_049997.1:10290898-10428158 GCF_000003815.2 Branchiostoma floridae
CCAGAGAACAGCACGCGATCGACGGATCTAGGATCGCGAGCTGTCCCTGGTCGGTTATATTCCTCTCTATTTGTTCCATTTCTACGATTTTCCAGCGATCCGGAGTCTGGTAGAGACTATGAGCATTGCATGATATTGACAACTGATTGACTGCTGGGCTAACAAAAATTATTGACAGTTTGCTCAATGAATTTCATTGACAAACACTGATTTTAAAAATATTTTGTTGTCTTTTAAATCACACTTTAACATCATGAATCATTTTCCAATTGTAAAAACAATGGTTATGCAAATCCAGTTCTAGTCGCTCAACCATCACTAAACAGTTGCTCAGCTAGTGGAAAGAGTTTACAAAGAGTTTGGAACACTTTCCTTCATTCAGAAGAGTTCCAAACTACATGTACATACAAGATGATTTAGCAATGGCTTACATACAATATAGATACAATATATTCAGGTTTTAAATTTTTTTCATCCCACTCATTGTTTGGGAGCGCATGTTACTAATTTTTGTTGCCAAATCTGATATTCAAAGCTTAGGAAAATACATTTTCATGAATTTCATGTCACGAAGATTTTTTGGACTTGAAATTAGTTCCCATTCTCAATAAGCAATTTTTCGTCCAAGGACTAACTGCATACAAGATAATTTAACAATACACAGAGAAACAACTATTATAGATTCTGTGCCTAGGAGTGGTCTAACATTTAAGTTCACCTTTATCCGCGGGGTAACCTATAACAGTTGTTTTTCAAAACAGGGTATTTAGGCACATCAAGCCGATGGATTGCAGTTTTAAACTGCAATATACTGAAAATATTGCAATTTGAAACCAACGTCCGTCAGTGTGACATCTACGACGACCTTGTTTTTAAAAGCACCAAACATAGGTTACCCCGCGGATAAAGGTGAACTAACGTTAACTCTAACGTCTACTCTGCTTGTTCAGGATAGTCCGCAGCTTCTTCAGGTTCTGCATGGTCATGGTATCATCAGGCTTGAGCTCCAGCGCCCTAAGGTAGCTTGTCTCCGCCTCCACGTACTTGCCGTTCAGGTGTAGGATGGCTCCCAGGTTCATATGGGCACTGGCAACCTGGGGAGGGGGGCAGGGTGAATCAGTCTTCAACTTCATAGCACTTATGCCATAAGATGATTACAATTTAACTGCTTTATAGTGTTTGGAAGTAAGTCTCTGTATCTTATCCTGTTATAGACATTGAATCATCTTTAAAGGTTGTCTAAACTGGATGTCTAACCTTCATTACTGTAGCAATTGAAAAAACACACTAGAAATTGCCAAAGAAGCAAATTTCCTCGGTTGGATTTACCTACCTGTACTTTGAAGGATGCTAGACACAGACAATATATTGCAGACACTGCTGTCAATCTCATTTCAATATCAAGATTAACACATGATTTGACTAGATTGTGTAACAGCAGGTTTTACCTCAGGTTTCAGCTGCGTGGCCTGTTTGTAGTATTTCTCAGCATCCTCGTGTCTGCCAGCTTGCCTGTAGGAACAATACATGCACAATGTTAAACTTAAAGCTACCACAAACCAGGGCTCTAGCCAGCGTCCGTTTTTCCGTCAATTGACGGAAATTTGCTGCGTCTGACGGAAAAATTTTCAAACCAATCCGTCAACCTTGACGGACAAAAATCCTTGGTGGACGCTACAGGCGGCTTGGGGACGCCGTCCACGGCTGTACAAGCCACACACTGTTTGTTTTGCTATTGTTATGATTGTTGACAATGTGTGTCGGCAGCCTTTTGCATTCGATAATCTCATTAAAACCCGTTTTTCAAGGTCTCGGTCCAGTCCTTCTAATCAATTTTCGCGTTTTTTGCGACAATTGGAATTGGCTGACGGAAAAAAAATCCAAGCTGGCTAAAGCCCTGCCACAAACACAATTGTTTATACAGTGACTGTATCTCAGTTAAACTTGCACAAGTGACTAGTATAGTATGAAGAAGGACCACCTGGTACTTCCATAGATGATTTTCCCCATTGACCTATGCATAATAAAGACCACCTGTCCACATAGACAAAAAAACCATCCCATATGGCCTTCTTGGGCAGGTTTTACAGTTGATCTCCTTACCGTAAAGCATTGGCAGCGTTAAAGATGGTTTCGAACTCGGGACTGCCGAGCTCCACTGCTTTAACCATCATGTCCGCTGCCTCCTCACTTCTACCAGTCTCTGCCATGTACTGCCCTGGGTATGGGGAACATTCACACAATAGTCAGTAAGGTGTTCTGTCTAACATTTATAAGTTATAGGCTACTGCATTGAATTCTATTGAGTCTGAGAACAAATCTATCAAGAAATCTTATACCAAAAACTGTGCATCTTGTAAAATGTAGAAAGAAATTCCAACACAGTTCCTTAAATGTAAGGAATGTTTTTTTTTTCAATACTAAAGTGAGCAATAACATGTAATGGCAGCACTGTCTCAGAATGTAATGTGTCATCAGCCTGGCTGGTGAATTGTTTGTATCTATCCCAGTGTACAAAATGCTTTTCTGTGCCAAGTTGCAAAGTGTGCAACCTAGGGCAAAAACTAGGTTGCACAACTGAATTTCAAGTTGCACCACCTACAATTCACAAATTTCTGAAAAAAGGTACAATACATAACCTTTTACTTTCATGTTACTTATAAGCATTTTAGTTTCAAACTAAAAATCAAGTAAATTGACAACAAAATCGAGTTCTGAGGCTCAAAATCTAAGTTGCACCCTGTGCAACCTGAGGTTAGAAGTAAGTTGCACCAAGCAAAAAGTGGTTGCAATGTGCAAGTGTGCAAGTGGGTATTTTGCACGCTGCTATCCATAAGCAGTGGAAAAGTTAACTGTCAACAATACCCAGGCACTTTAAACCCCTGACCAGCATGGTACCTCAGTTGCAATGTGTTATCAGTCCTGTACAGGAGTTGTTGTCTTGTAGTTACACTAGACTTCATTGCGTTTTCTGTTGAATGTTTGATCAGCATTGCATCAGATTCTTTGTTTTTTTTTCCCATACAACATCTGGAAACTATCAAGTGGATATCATCCTTATATATGCGGACACAACCTTTTACAGTACGTTCTTCCAATGCTTGCTATGTCCTGGAAAATGAGAAGATGTGTAACATCTCACCATAGTGCTGATGTACTGTAGCACTGTTGGAGTCCAGCTCCATCGCTTTCTGGTACATCAGCTCTGCTTCAGCTGCACGGTTCTACAGTAAAACATTTCAAAAAGACATACTCAGTTCACTATCTATTTACTACTGTAAATGAATTGAAGTTCGCAGGGACTTAATTTCACGGTAGTGGGAGAAATGACTTTTTGCGGTGGTTTTAATTTCGCGGTAACACCATAGACTGAAATCTAATACTATAATAGAAAAACATTAATCCACCACGAAAAAATCTGCATTTACAGTATTTGATTAAACAGCTGCTGGGATCCCTGACACAGGAGTAGGAGGCAGTCAGCTAGTCTTTACACCACACTTCCATGCGGCTCTGTCCAGTGGGTCAACCCCTGTCATTAGTTTCATTTCATTTTCATTTACTCATTGTGTGGACAGGGTCTTCATGGGCACTAATCTGAAGGTGGAAATTGACAAAACCCACATTTGAAAGTTTAGAATGGACTCTTGCAAAACAAATATGTTTAAAAAATATAGCCTTATTCTTTATGGATTCAGTTATGAAGTCTCATTTTTCTTATGCCACCACTGAACCTGTGACAGGAGGTTCGAAAGACTTTAATGTATAACATTGCTGTATCCAGTATTAAGGGGAAAACACAAATGTAATTCCACACGACACCTACCGTTTTCGCCATGAGCTTGGCGTAAGTAAGATGTGCCGGCACGTGGTCAGGTTTGGCAGCCAGCGACTTCTTGAACCATTCCTCCGCTTCTGCAAGCTGGCTGTTCTTGAACAGAGACTCACCTACAAGAGCAAACAACACTTTCTATGACTGGAAAAAATACTTAGATATCTTGTTTGGACTTTTCAGGTTCAGAGTGAGGATTAGCAAACACCAACAGTATTCATGTTTGAGACTTTTACTGGGGGCTTTACAGCAGTACAAAAATGGGCAAGTGCTCAACTGCCTGTGTTCCAAGATTTTCCTCACCAGGAAATTTAAATGCTACAAATACAGTACAGTCAGACCTGTACAAGTGACTGACCACCTCTACATTTGTACATAAAGACTACCTGGACATATCAACCACCTGGACATATTGACCACTCTTTTGTGGCGCATTAGATAATTTTTCCCATTGTCACAATAATCAAGAATCATTTAGGTAGTGTCAGATTTTAACAATGGGTCTTCAAGGGCAGGTCTGACTGTACACCAAAGCAATTCTTGATCTGAGATCATAAGTTTGAAGTATTTACTTCGCTATGTGTATTGTCAACCTTACCTAACATATTGTAGAGACTCTGGGGTGCATAATGACTGGGCCTTCTTCTTATTGCTTCCATGTATGTCTCTATTGCCTCCTGAAAAAATCAAATAAGCAGACATTAAACTAAAGCTATTACACTTTTGCAAAGGTAAATATCTTTATGGTTGATAACACAAAGCAAAATGTAATATAGTGGAACTCGTTTCCACTTGGTATAGCAGGGGCGTCGTGTGCAAAGATTAGGTGTGACAGGTTGCTCAGTGTAAGAAGACCAAAGCTGGTGTGCTTATAGCAGCTAATTAGTATACAAACATGGTCGCAAAGCATTTAAAAGTAGTCTTCTTTATGAAATCTAGTCTTCAGAAAATATTGCATGAAGTACTTTACCAATAGCCTTTATTTCTGTAGCCTGAAACACGAACTTTATACAGTATTACATGTGGAACTACCCCTGTCCTTGGTGCTGAAATGAGCTCTATTTTTTCCTATCTCACCTCACCTCACCTATCCCTTGACCTCTGTGTGGGTCGTTGGGGCACCATAACTGTCCTAAAAACTGTAATACTGCAGCTTCTTCCAGGTTTACAGTAAGTGAAACATGTTTTGCAATTGTCGGCATATAACAGGCATTGTCATCTTAAAAGCAGTACATCTTAGGCCATTCCATGCTGCACTACCACCATTGATCACAAAGTGGTGCTTTAGTACCACCTGAAGTTCCTGACATAAAAACAAGTACTCAATTACAACATCATCCTGAAAAGATGACACTAAGTAAAAGATGGCCTGTCTGTATCTGGTAGCAAATACTTATTTCTAGTTACAAAGTTCTACCTTACTCTCTTCAGAAATAGTCACAACAAATTCTGCATACCGAGTATCGGCCCTGGTCGTGCTGTAGTCTCCCCAGGTTGTATATGGCTGATATCACCCCTGTAGCGTGGGCCTTGGGGTCCTTCAGGCCATGGTCGTCCAGTGTGGCTGCGTGCCTGTAAACTTTCTCGGCCTCCTCTGTTTTTCCCAGAGTGCTCAGCACTATGCCTAGATTGAGATGTGCCACTGGAGAAAAGCAGGCAAACAACACTAGATTAGTACATGTACAGTCAGTCAGTGTACATGTACATAGGAACAAAACTATCCGCAGAATGAAGTGAAGCATTACAAATTCTTAACAGTTAGCAATGCACAGCTGGCGTTTTTTTAGACAAGCTCACAGACATCTCAGACTCTTATGACAAGTGTGCTGGGATCTTTAACATACATGTAAATGTAGGAATGGAGCTCTTTAGAGTAACTTCCACACATTTGGGTGACAAATTTGTTCCAGTTAATGTTCCCTTTCATTTCTCACAGGACCCCTCACTCCTACAATGTCTTTCAGGCTGTTTTAAAGTACGATCCTTTCTTCTCGATGAAACTTACTTGCTAGTCGAGGTCTACACTGAATGGCCATCTGGTAGCTCTGGATCGCTTCCTGGTATCTCTTACCCTCCTGCAACAGTATTCCACTGGAGGAAAAAATGACAAAATCATTTGTCTTTTGCAGTTTTACATTTTTCAACAATGACTGAAACAGAACTTAGAGGAACTGATAAGAGGAGTGCAATGAATTGTTTCCGAGTGTGCAAAAAATGAAGACTTCATGCTCAAGATGGTTAGCATTCTTGCTTGTTACAAATGTAAGTTTGCAACCTGAAGTTACATTTTGCCATTTCAAACTAGGGCGTATAATGCTGTATCTTCAGACAGTATACTAGTAGTATACAGGTGAAATTTCAGAATTATGGTAAAACTGATAAAGCTTTCTAAACCAAGAGTATTCAGAAATGACTTGTGCAGTTGTAATACAGTTGATTGCTGGCTGCAAACAGAAACGATACAACCAAAAAATCCAGTGTTTAGCATGTACTCACAGGTTATAGTGCACATCTCCCATGTTGCCTCTGTGTTGTAGAGCGTTCCTGTAGGCCTGTTCTGCCTCGTCTATGTTTCCTTGTGTCTTCAAGATGTTAGCCAGGTTTCCCCACGCTGGCGAGAGGAAGAAACAGAGTTCAAACTTTTAATCAACTTTTGCAGGACCCAAACATAAAGCAGCTTATGCTCAGGTCAAATGGTTCAAAACAAAGTTAAAACTTGCAATCAGCTTTGGCAGGACCCAAACATAAAGTAGCTTAGCCCAGGTCAAACAGTTTGAAATGAATCAACTCCTAGAAGTGATTGGTAGTTAAGTGCTAAGGGATATGCAGTCCTTTTAATCAACTTAGGCTGGATCCAAACAAAAACCAGCTTAATGCCCAGGTCAAACAGTTTGAAATAGTTGACACCTTGAAGTGATTGGTTGGTGAATGCTAAGGAATATGCAGTTTTATAAGTGACTGCTAGGTGTCTCTTTATCACTCTAAACCCTGCACCACAAACTAGATTTCTGTGTACAAAATTTCAAAGATTGGTTCCTTGACCCACAGTCTAATCGGATGCTGTACTATGAACAAAATCAGTTGGGGCCAAATATCTTGGACAGGTCAAGATCTAACAACATACCAACTTTCAAATCAATCCATTTGAAGCTTCTGGGTTATGCTCCAAACCAAACTGTTTACAAAAATATAATCTTGGCAATGGTAGTATTTTCTCATAGTCCCATGTTTTCAAGCATATCATCACATATATCATCTCAACAACATACAGTTGTGACCCAATTTTCAAAGGTGACCTGGCTGTAACTGGACATATTCCACCAATCAATGGCTGGAGCATACTTCCTGATTCGCTGATAACCCAAATAACCATCGAAGCCAGGTGGCGGAATGCCTGCCATACCCGATATCTGATCTCCAATCAGACCAATGATAATTAAACGGCGCAAGGCAGAGGTTTGAAATTGTTTGAATATTGGTCCATAATTTGACAGTCCCTTTTGGGGGTTTGGGTCCTGTTTGACAGATAGATAAAAAGCCTTTGTACCCAGGCAAAATAACACCTGTTTTAAGGGGCAGAAACTCAATTGGAGGTTAAAATTAAGGTGCTTTTAGAATACCAATGTCCGGATGTCCATTTATACTGCAAGGTTAGACAAGAAGATATGGATGCTGCACATGATCTGAATATATTGATCTTGAGCTACTGTCAAATCTGTGCAAGTGACCACCTCTACATAAGGACCACCTGGCCAATGTGACCACCTGTCCAAATCTTATTGGTCTCCTGAGGAAAAAATTTTGTTTTCTATTAGGCAGTTATTTTCATTATTTTATATTACTCCTAGGCCCTATGTCAATTCAGTCCCCAATTTTTCCCATCTCCACTAACCCTTTTCTTTCTCCGAGAACTATCTCCAATACAAATAGCTTTTTTAGACACAATTTTGTAAAGTGCTAATTCACATTTATAGGCAGGGTAACCTACATATATATATACATTGTTCTTAAATACAGGGTATATAGGCATATCAACTCAACGAACGGTGGTTTCAAACAGCAATTTCAAACCACAGTCCCTTGACTTTATATTCCTAAATACCATTTTTAAAAGCAACGGCTATAGGTTACTCCGCGGATAAAGGTGAGCTGGAATTTATACATTATCTGACCCGCTAGCTGGTACCTTTAGCTGGGTTGACTTTGATGCCGGACCGGTACAGTGCCTCCTCATTGTGCCAGTCTTCGTTCCTAACCACCGTCCTCGCGCTGTACAGCACGACCAGCATCACCGTTGCCATGACAACCACCTTCTTCCACGTCCGTCCCGCTGCCTCGTACAGAACGTGGGTCCCCTCGGCGACCAGTAAACAGAACCCCATGCTCGGAATGTACAGCACGCGCTCTGCTATCACGAATCCCACGTAGAAAAACAGGTTTGACGCGGGAACGAAGGGAAACACCAAGATGGCAGTGGAAAGTAACAGAACGTGGAGCGACCTCGTCTCCGTGGAATGTCTTGAGTTGACCTTGGGGGTCGAAGTTGGCGACAAGTTACTCGAATGTTTCCTAGACGATGGCGAATGTTTGTGTTCTGTGATGCCATTTCCATACACGGAATTGTGAGCGACTCCATTACTTTTAACACTACTGTGTTCCGTCTGTGGAGTTCTACTGATCTCAATGATACAGTGCACGGCAACTACTGCCAAGGTCAAATAGAAGGTCAAAGTGCAGAGGTTCCGCACGTCCCATACAGATTCCACCAGGGGGATTGCATCCATCGACCAATCAAAACTCAGCAACCGTGGATATAAAAGCAACAACATATTCAGCGAAGGTAATAGGTTAAAGGTCAAAGTTCTCGCTAAGAGGCTGTCAGAGTCTGATGCTGGGTTGTCTGAAGGTGCGAACTCCGGGGGTTTGTTTCCCATGAAGTAGACACGGAATCCTAGCAGGAGCGCACCGCATGCCGCCGTCGACAGAACACCTTCACGAACATTCCTGTGTTTTTCCTGTAAAACAAAAGTGAGACATAAATCATTTTGAAAGATAAACCAGGAAAAGAATGAAATACTGTTATTGCACAGTGACTGTTTTTATAAGGCCACAGCAAGTAAATCTTATGGATGACATCCCCTGCAGACTGCAAAAATAATGAGATAGGATGAAAAAAATGTCATCCAATAATGAAATTTACATGCTGTGGACTTACATGTAAATCTGTACTTGAGAAACCCCCATCACACCCTCAAGTGAGGGTGCTTTACAGTGAACTGGTCTCCCCTGGAGGAAGAGGCCCTGACCTGACCTCCATCCATTAACTGTTATATCCTGTACAGTTTATATAGTCCAGCTGGGGCAAAAGTCTACCACATACAGCCAATCACACTAACCCATTTTACACAATTATTTCCCCTTCACTCAGTTAGGGTATGGTAAACACTTTGGGGCATGTTGTAAAACTCTAATCAAGAACACAGATGAAAATTGAGTCATGCAATCAGTTGTGGCTAGTGATGATGCAGGATGATAACTGTAATTCTTGAAATTTTCGTGGTGGTTTTACGTTTGTTTTATTTGACTTTTGCGGTGATACAGTTTATATGGTCCAGCTGGGGCAAAAGTCATTAAGGGCTATGCCATACAGCCAATCAAACTAACCCATTTTACACAATTATTTCCCCTTCACTCAGTTAGGGTGTTGTAAACAATTTATAGGACATGTTGCAAAACTTAAATCAAGAACACAGATGATAATTGTGTAATACTATCAGTTATTGTTGATACTGTAATTCTTGAAATTTTCATGGTGGTTTTACATTTATTTTATGCGACTTTTGCAGTGACAATGTGCTTCACTCACTGTATGGTGTATTCCAGGTATTTGTATTCCTGTACAGTATGTGACTATAGTCCTACAGCCAACCCATTAGGCAAAGCTACCACAAATCGATGATAGGAGCTCAATTTCACAACATATACAGTAGAGTCATGTTTTATAACATTAAAACTAATAAAAGCTAAAATCTTCGATCCATCTACCTCAGAATTTCACCTGAAAACAATTCTGGATGCTGAAACTCCACAGAGATAAAGCACATTGTAACCTGAGCCATACCAGCTCAGGGCAACACTTATCCCACTCATCAATCACTTTCTTCTTCTTGGGTGACTGTACAACACCTTTCTGGTGCAGGGACATGGTTTGACTTGTGGGTTTAGGGCTCAAAATACCACCTGCATATCAGCAGGTTAGTGTAGGTTAAAGTTGGGCTGTGCAGGTATTTCTGATGTCTACCTGCACCTACTGCTGAGGATATACAGATCAAACGTCCGTTCAGTCCTTCTATATGCAGCAGAAACTTGGAGAACAAATAAAAAGATCGAGCAGCGCATTAGGGGTTTTGAAAGTAGATGCCTCAGGAGAATCCTGAAAATACGTTGGGAGCAAAGAGTCTCCAACAAGGAGGTTGCCGAACGTACAGGAATTCCCAACATCGTTGAGGAAATAAAACGCAGACGTTGGAAGTGGTTGGGGCACGTGCTGCGTATGCACAAAAACAGACACCCTTATGTCGCCCTCAAATGGACCCCTCAAGGGAAGCGAAGCAGAGGCAGGCCTCTAGGGACCTGGAGAAGGACGGTTGAAGGGGAGATGAAGGCAGCACGTAAGACCTGGCATGAAGTTAGATGGATGGCCCAAGATAGGAAGGACTGGAAGAAGTTCGTCAGTGCCTTATGCTCCACCAAAGGGAGCGAAGAGGATTAGGTAGGTAGGTAGGTACCTGCACCTACACAGGGCTCCCTTGAAAATCAGTCTGCTAGACTGAAGGGACCACCCTATAAGATCAATAAATAAATAAAAAAATCGATTTATCCTGTTATGAATTCTATGGTGCACTTTTGAATAATATTTGAATGGTGCAGGTAACATATGTCAGGTGCAGGTAACTTTTGAAATTACCTGGACCAGTGCAGGTAGTCAGGAAAAAGTATTTTGAGCCCTGCCAGAGGTTGAGCATTTTCCAATCAGCTGGGCAGACTAGTCGCACATGGAAACAGTTTCGGTGAGGCTATTTCCCATGGACATAGCTGCATCTGAAATCACTAACACCCTCTCATCCCAGCCTTAGGCCACACCGATTTAATTTCTTGGTTCACAGATTCGCTCGCTCCTATTTTTTGGGAAAAAAAATAAAAATAAAAATTACCACTCAGCAAATTTTCACCATTAATGAAACCATTCACCAACTTTCTGGTGTAGCAAATTGGCCTTTATATTATAAGCTCCTTAAAGTGTGGGTACAGGTGCTGTTACTGTACAAAAATAGTGTTTTTGTACTTTTTTCAAGCTGAAAACTTTTTTCTTTATGTTTTGGATTAGCCGTTACCTTTACCCCAACCATTTTACAATTTTTATTTTTATTTCGCCCTCTCGCTTCATATTTTTTATGAAAAAATCCGTGAACCAAGAAATTAAATTGGTGTGGCCTTAGGCCCCCTTTCCACTAGACAGCAAATGCTGAGCCACTGTACAGCTACCAAAATTGGATTTGTGCGACCCCTGATTTTATATTACTGTAAATGCATTTAAATTCGCGGGGATTTAATTTCGCGGTAGCGAGAAAAAGGACTTTTCGCGGTGGTATAATTTGCAGTAGCACCATGCACTGTAGTATCCTAATGCCCTGGAAAAGTGTTCGCGGTGGTTTTAAACTTGCGGTGAAATGGCCGACGCAAAAACCGCGAACATAAATCCACCGCGAACATTTCTGCATTTACAGTAAGACTTTAACGTAAATTCTTGCCCGTGGGTTAATTGCAACATGAGCGGATGAAACGGTGTATAAAACAATATAGCAAGTGTCTACTCTAGTCTGAAAGCTAACTCTAAATTGGTTATTGGGTTCGACTTCTTTTTCGGAGCCAGTGGAAGACAAAAGATCCTGCATTTATGATTGGAATATGATGCAAGGTGTAGTATGTTTTACCAGTGAGAGACAACAATAAAGAGATGGATTTGTTGTCTCTCACTGATAAAACATACTACATCTTGCATTATATTCCAGGGGTTTTGTCACACCTGTTAATACGAAACGTAGAAAGAATCCTTCTTCATCTATTAGTATCAGTATGAAATTCATTGAGATATCCATCAAATCCTTGATCACTAATACTAGGGTCACATTTCCAAACTGCCCCATTCGAAATCTCCAGGCAGATCTATTGGGGCATAAGGAGTTTCGCTCAGAATACTCCTTGACCAGCTAAACTCCTTATGCCACCGGTAGCCGAACATTAGCCTGGTCGGGCTGTTTAAGAAATGAAAAATAAGATGTATACCTATAAATAATAAAAATTCATGCCCACTACGTACTCTCCTTTTTACATTTTGTGTGTTTTGGTCTTTTATATCATATTTTTTGTTCCCGAAAGCTGACGGGTTTGTGACCTATAGGCATAAGCAGTTGTAGCCTCTAGCTGAAAAAAAATTTCTTGTGATTTATGGCAGATGCTGGAAGGGGAGAGAAAGGATGAGGAAGGGCAGGAGGGGGGCAATTGTTGTTACAGAACCAGCGGCACTGTAAAATGAGGGTCAGACAGACCCCACTGGTAGGAGATGAGTCTGGACCAGGTGAGGATAACCTTTGTCCTATACCCATCAGTCAGCACAGCTATCCAGTTGTGTTGAGGCACCAAGCGAATTTTGGGTTTAATAATACAGGTACTTTGAATTATCTTAGGCTGATTTAATCATGCTTCTTTTTGGCCCGTCCTACATTGCTCAGGCCAGTTACAGCCCTGGACAGCGGAGTTTGTGTTTTAACACAGACTAGAATTATCTTACAACATTGGAAATGTTAGCCCTACCTTTTTTGAACATACACTGTCATCTCTTGTAAAACTGGCTATCTTGTGCACTTTCTTCAACATCGTGTTCCTTTTTTGCTACGGTAATGATGTTTGGCACCAAATTTTTATGTATCATGTGCTAATAAGGCAGCTGGGGGAAGGTTAAAAATACAGAATGTCATAAAAATGCTGCAAAAAGATGAGCAAAATGAGCACTATCAACATCTGCTTGGAGATTACCAGGGTAGCAAATATTGGACTTGGTTATATGAGAGTGGTGAAACATTTGGATGGACCACAAACAAAAGAGGGAGATACACAAAAGTCATTGTCACAATGTATGGTACATTGTTGGATTGTTGTATCTACTTTTCTCAATGTTGCATGTCATGCACAAGATGAAAAGGATATTTCCAACGATGTGAACTATCCGGATGCCTCTTGTCCTTCCCTTGTGGGCAAAATATACATTCAGCAGGTGTTTGGTTAAGGTTTGTTGTGTTGTTATGGCTAACCTTGGCACCAAGGCCATTGCAAAATGCCTGCTTGTGATAATTATCAAGTCAAGGACTTTTTCAGACAAATTTTCCATCTAACTTTTTTTTAGTAACAGTCCAAAAAAATAACTGACCAAGATGAAAAAAAAAAGAGTCCAAACAGAACCTTTAATCAACTTGAAAAGAACAACTGTCCAAGTATTTCCAGCTGTTCCAACATTTTCCGCCCTAAAACAACAGAACTTCTTGAGCTGTTTCCACAGAGGAAAGTCTAAATGGAGCTATTCTGTCAAACCTCTACATTTCTGACAGACTGTCATTTCTAATGAAGACAAAAGGGTCTGCTAAAACTGCACATGACCTTCATCTTTGCTGACCTTGTACGTGGAATTGTGACTTGATGCTGAACAGCTGTGAGAGGAAGGCAGATATAACAGTATCAAACTTCATCTGTGATTCAAAATTGAAATGTCCCAAACAAAAATAAGCATTAACTTAATTATAAATATTTTCTAAACGTTAGATTCAAACAACAAACTTCTAGAAGGAATTTCATGAACATTGTTTAACTGTTTTATTCAGATCAATTTAGACCTAGATTAGAGTCGGCTAGTCCAGTAACTGCTGGAAAAATTCCAACTGATGGTGATCAGCAACTGTTTTGCACGGTCTAGTACAGCACAAACTCTCCCATTTTCTTAGATTCTTTCCAGCATGTTTTGTAAATCCTGAACACAATAAACATTCTGTGCAGTTCACTTCTTCTCCCCTAATTATTTGTGTGTGTGTGGCACAGAGAGCTGGGACAATCAACACCAGGGATCAACGCAGTGTAGCCTGAGTGTAGTCTCCAAGCGGACGTGTCAGCTGGATGGCAAAAGAGAAGAAGTTGGCCAAGTAGGGACAAATACGTTGCCATGGGATTTCAGTCAGTCTTTTGCAGCCATGGCTGATCAGTTCACTCCTAGCCCAATCAACTCCTGCTAGACTTTTATTCCTAACTTGGCCAAATTCCCCTATCACTATTCGGCCAGGCGGGAGTCTGGTAGAGACTAGCCGGATTGCGCCATCTCTGGAGATGCCAAATTGGCCAGACTAACTACAGCGGATTTTGTAGCAGCTAATGGGGCAAGCGAGGAAGTTTGAAACCGAACCTCTGCAAGGGAAACACTCTGTCAAGGACAAAGTCAGCTGATGAAAGACATGCAGCAAATTAAACCTTGCTAATATGGCTACTCTTATTCTCAGCAGGAAAAATCCAGATCTTTCCTGTGATTAAGAAGAAGCTGAGACACATTTATAGGTGTTCTTTGATCAACGGAGTATAAAGGAATTTGTGGATCAAGTTAAAATTCGATCCACATTGTACCACAGTTAGGGCTGTGTACCTAAACAAATTTCAGGTACAGGTACAGGTACACGGGTTTAGGTACAGGTCCGCATGCCCGTAGCCAGGATTTTGCCTGGGGGGGGTTCGTTTTACTCTTTGGCGGACCAACGAGCGCCAAAGGCGCGATGCGAGCGCCGAAGCCGCGAGTTTCCTAGGGGGGGCCGGGGGCATGCTCCCCCGGAAAATTTTGAACTCTCTGAAATGGCATTTCCTGCGTTTTTGAGAGATTTTCAAAGGAAAAATCAGAGACGCTCACACAACTGCTTCAGACATTAATTTATTCGACGAAAACGAAAGATTGGGGACATCAGTTATGAAATGGCACATCATCACTTCTCCGAACTTTTAACTGGCTCTGATACCCCATTCAATTTGTATACGACAATCGACACGAAAACTGGATGCTTTACAACGCTCTTGTACTTGAAATGTTTTTCCTCTTAGAAATGGGTGAAACTACATCGTGCCAATCAGCAGGCTCTATCACTGTGTACAAGATAAAAAGTATGGCATCTACATTTATCAATTAACTACAGTTCTATAGCTTATCTTAACTTGTGTCGGCGCTGTCATCCACCGGGCAGTCCGCCAAATAAGACTTCCGGGCACCTTTAACCATAGCAACAGCCAGGCTTGACTTTTTTGACCGCGGTCATTGCCACCCCCGTTAAACTCCAGCTCCGGCCCGCACGGTCCAGCTCTTGCCAGCACGGTCCAGCTCCGGCCCCGGCTTTGATTCCAGCTCCGGCCCGCACGTCCCAGCTCCGGCCACACGTTCCAGCTCCGGCCCGCACGTCCCAGCTCCGAGCTGGAATCAGTGCGGACCGGAGCTGGACCGTGCGGGCAAGAGCTGGACCGTGCGGGCTGGAGTTCAACGAGGGTGATGGCGTGAAAGTTGTCGACGTCTTTCTAACGCGTGCCACGCCCCGCCTCGCGCGGGCCGGGTCTTTTACATAACAGTAGCACGCCCCGGACTCAGGAAGAACTAACTGTAAACCGCAGGGTTCATCTTTACTCTATGACAATGTCTTGGAGCAATTTTTCTAGGATTCTAGACCCGTTGGAAATACAAATTAGTCCGCCTTTTAAAAGTATTGTGCATTGAAAAAACGGACCTTCGAGAAAAAAGCGGACCTTCGAGCCCGCGTGGGGGGGTGCGTCCGCACCCCCCCGACCCCCCCCTGGCTACGGGCATGGTCCGGACCTTCACTTGTACCTAAAAAAGTTTAACCAAGTATATGTACCGTATATTCTCGAATAAAGTACGCACTATTTTAACTTTTCAAAATTGAAAAGGTGCTACAAGTTGTTGCCAAAGTTGGGGTGCGTACTTTATTTGAGGTCACTGCACAGAGAAATGGTAAAAAAAGCCTAAAATAAAGCAAGGTGGGGCTACACTTATATTTCAAAACATACACATTGTTGTTGTCTTGTAGTTGTCTAAACATGAAACAAAGAAATTGTCTAAACATGATTTACATAAGATTGGCATTTGCATACAATCCTTTTGAGTTAGTGACTTTGACTTGTACAACTGGTTTTTCCTGATTTCTTCTACCAGTTCTCAGTGATTTTATAATTTGCATTAGGCAATTCACAAGTTCATAGAGACAATGACAGTGTAAATGCAGGTTATTTCATGCAAAATAACCTGGGGAAAACATCATAAATTTGAATTTATCCAGTTAAAGGTCTGTTCAAAATTGGTGGAGAAGGGGTGCGTACTTTATTTGAGTTTTTCCATTTTACCTTTCAGTCCCAAAGATCTGTCTAAGACTTGTCCAAAATCAGGGGTGCGTACTTTAATTGAGAATATACGGTAAGTTAAACATGTAGCTAACTGTCTTTTCTAGTGATAAATTGTCATCTTTGTATTTGGAATTACATATTTGAGTCTCAAATCAATTTCTTCTGCAAGTTTTCTTAAGTTTCAACTGCAAGATTATCACCATTGTCATTGTTGATTTGGGATTTACTTGTCCAGCAGTCTTAAAAAGTAGTGTTTGAGTGTGATTTAGTTTGTTTAGGTACAGGTACAGGTACACAGATGTTAAGGTCCGGACCTGTACCTAAACAATTTTTTAGGTACGATACAGGTACGGGTATTTAGGTACACAGCCCTAACCACAGTTGTAAATCCACAGGTAGTTTTCTCCCAGTGCTGGTTCTTGTCTGTCATCTGACACCACTTCTGTACATGGGCACCTGAGGTATTCATGGCAGCCTCATGGTACAAAGCCAAGGTTAAACTAAGGCACAACAACAACAAAATTACAGCAGCCCTATAGCTAGGTGAGTACAGCCTGGGGTGTTTCAAATATGGGATGGACAAAACCGAAGGATGACAAACTTTGGATAAGAATTGTCTAGAAAGGATGGATGATAAAGAGATAATAATACCATAATCAAAAACAATCACTGTAGAAATATGAACATTTTACTTGCAAAAGAACATAGGCAACAAAAGCAAAAAGAAAATTAATGGCTATTGTTTCTTACTTGATTTGTTGACAGAAAATTAAAGAAAGGGAGTTGTTTTTTCCTGTACAACGTATTGGCCTTATGGACATATTATAGAGACCAAGAAGTCATTTATTTATCAAATATCCCATACAAGTTTCTACCATTCAGAGAGAACTTTTACACTACACTCTCAGAATCAGTTATTGAAAGACAGAAAAATCAAGAGACCTGAACATTGGCAGTCGAATGTCGAATATTTTTCTCTGCAACGACAAATAAGAGAAGAGAAAACATTTACACTCCAGTCTCAGAATCGGTAGCATTACTTGTTTAAATGGTTTTCTCTGTTTTGTAATTATAGCAGGTGGTGGTAAATAATGGGTCCCAAGTTGTTTCTCTACAGCGTAAACAGGAAGGCAGCTTTTACAGACGTTCCGTTTGCTCTGAGTGATGGAGGTCATCCTTCTGTACCATAAACTTGACTCTACTAACACAGGAGCATGCTGGGAGGTCATGACCGGAGGTCAGGTACGAGGTAAACCTTTGTGTGCGCACGTTAGCAGGTGTCTGTTATGTCTGGGGAAAGTAATGGAGAGGATACCGGAGACTGTGTTGACTGCACGGCCACTGGAATTTCAAGTTTCCATATGGGGGGAAGTGAAGGAGATAGTTTGTTTTGTTTGAATATGCTTGGGTGCAAGGTTGAAGCTGTTGAAAAACAGGTTAGCTACCACTAAAAGGATCCAGATAAATCCTTTGGTTTTTAGATACAGACAAATGAAAGGGGGCTGTCTTAAGATCTTATAAGAAGTGTAAGAAGACATTCAAATAAGGAGGACAATTGAAACTCAGAAAGATAGGAGTTTGGCTGAAATACAAGGCTTCTCACTCTAACCAAGGAGCTTTTATCAGGAGGAGAGAGCAAGGAGTTACCCGCCCGCTGTGCTCCTTTGTTTCGCCCCGTTAAATCCCGCAGCGCGTCATTGAAAGCGGCGCCCGTCTGATCTGATGTTCGTAGCGCCGGATGGCGCGGTTTCTATGCTAATGACCCACGCCATGACGTCATAGCCCTCGCCGAGCCAGCCCGAAGCCTGATCGGCAAGAGGCGAAGTGAGTCAGGTTTCCGACGATTGCCTTATTTGGGAAACTCGGCAGGCATGCGAAAACGTCATCATGTGAGAGCGGACAAAATGGCGGTTCTGTAGCTATCTTCCGCGTCTTTCCACGACAATCATGGGTAAGTTTACGGCCATTTTTGTGGACCTACCTCTGTTTTTTTGCGATAGAATTATGAATTTTCTGATATATCTTTAGGTGGCTATAAAAAAAATATGACGTTTTTCTTCGCTAAGCTGATATTTTTTCCAAACAGTTGAAGGGGTGTTCGTCAAAATGGCGTGGTCTCCCATGTTCGAACCTTGCTAGTTTTTGTCGAACCATCCCGGTTTTTATTAGGAAGAATCGTCATTGCGACAGAAGTGGGCGACTTTTTGCATGATTTTTGTTGCCCTTTGGGTCTTGATTTGACTAGCATGTGTCGATTTCTTTCGCATTTATTTGATTTTTGCAAGGAGATTTTTGTCGATAATTAATTTTTTAACGACTGTCGCTTACCTAGTAAGTTGAAAATGATTTTAGTCAAGTTCTTCGTAGTCATTTATTGTAGGTATACTTCCAGAAAATTAGAGGACGTAATCCCATAAAACAAGGAGCTTTTTATCGATATCTATCTATGTATCCAAGGGCTCCTTGATGTATCTATCTATCTGTCTATATGATTAATATATAAGTTATATATGAATACACTGTGCAGATACAATGAAGAATCTTATTAGGGAAATGAGAGATATGTTTTTATAACTATATGATATGTTTATTTCACTTAAAAAAATTACAGAATGTGACCCTATCTGATATTTATATATCTATTCTTAGTTTTTTGTAAATACTCAGTGCCTATACAGATGATATATAGGAATTGATATTAAATGTATGTGATATATTATGATTTAATATTATGATAAATATATGATATGTTTGTTATTACATATATTACATAATGTCTGGAAGACTCTTGATGCACCACTCGGTTCATGAATCAGTTCAGTTTAAACCAAAAAATATACATATACCAGTGTAAGCACAAATTGGGCAGTAAGTTACAAATGCATATCTGCCTGAGTATTTTGTTCTACATATGTAATTAAGATGTATGATAACCTCCTTTGTCTGCCAAAAGGATTCACAATCTTAATCCTTTATTTCAGATCACAAAGGAAATCTTTTGAAAGTTTGCAGGACGTGCGGTGTTCGTTTCAAAATGAAGAAAGGAAACCCAAAACCTGTGACAGCCTTTAGAGAAGTCATTTTGCATCTGTTTAATGGCTCTGATGTTTGTCGTGATCAAGAGGACATTCATCCACCATTTGTGTGTGAGAAATGCAGGGGTGTCTTAAGCAAGGCTCAAGGGAAGATGAAGGCAGGACAAGCAGCAGTAACAATGCTAAGTGACAAGCTGCCAGATTTTCAGCCACACCTAGAAGACAATTGTATCATATGCAATTACAAGCCAACTGGCAGGCCAGTAAAGAAGAAACCATGGTCCTTGAAAGAATCGTCCCCGGTTGAAGTTGCCACCCTAACAGCCCCAGCCTGTACATCTGAAGAGGACGCGCCCCTCCCAACCCCAGCCTGTACATCTGAAGAGGACGCGCCCCTCCCAACCCCAGCCTGTACATCTGAAGAGGACGCGCCCCTCCCAAACCCAGCCTGCATATCTGAAGAGGACGCGCCCCTCCCAACCCCAGCCTGTACATCTGAAAAGGACGCGCCCCTCCCAACCCCAGCCTGTACATCTGAAGAGGACGCGCCCCTCCCAACCCCAGCCTGTACATCTAGAGACGAGGCACCTCTTGATGTCCTCACTGATAAAGAGATCACTGAGGAAGCAGTCAAACATGGATTCGTTTATCTGGGTACAGTTAACAACGGTGACCTCGCTGTTGGCAAGTGTGATGTCAACAGCCTTCACTTTGATATACAACAACAAATAAACATCAAACAGGACAGAACATGGGAGATGCTCGTATATAAAAAACGCATTCCTCAATCCCACCCAGCACTGTCATCTCTTGATCTTCCATCTGTTGTCACCATGCACACAATGTCAAAGTTGTTCTTGGAACTGACACACTGTTACATTTGTATTGGAAATGTTGGCTATGAGGAGCTGTTGGAGGAGAAGAGAGATGGGATGGAAATTGTCGTCTTTAAGGGTAACAATGGTACCGTAGTTGCAAAGGAGGAGAAAGGTCTTATCAAAGACGGGGGGAGACCATACCACCATACAATCCGACATGTCAACTGCCAACTTGTTATTCCATCAAATAAATTGACCAACAAATGTGAAACATGCACCAAGTATAGCAGCTCATTACGCGGGATGCTACACAGGGTTAGACATAAGGGCAACACGGATCTGTCACACTCCTCAAGGGTTCCAAACAAGCACCTGACAAAAGAACAGCTGAGGGCCAAAACAGCAGATGTGCAGCGGGAAAAGACACTACAAAAGACTATAGCTTCAAAAGCAAAGGAATGTGTTGAGAAGGCAGTAGAGAAGGAAGGGTGTCATGTGAAGGAAAGCCAACATGCTTTTTTACAAACAATGTTAAAGACTGGGAATGATAAGATGCAGTTTCAAGATAACTCTCCACAGCAGTTTTTGTATGAGCAGCAACTGAAGCAGGCACAGCAACATGACGCAAGAACAATGCGCTGGCATCCCATGATGATTCGGTGGTGCCTTTCAATATTCTACCAGTCACCTGCAGCCTACGACACAATTCGCAACTCCGGATTCCTTTATCTACCTCACCGCACAACACTGCAACAATATTCCAAGTTCACAAATCCAACTCCTGGCTTCAACCCGGACATCCTGAAACGGCTAGGAGAAGAGTCAAATGTTGTAAATGAAGTAGAGTATAAGAAGAATGTTTGCCTGATATGGGACGAGATGAAGATAAAGTCAGGCCTTGTGTATAGCAAAACATCAGGAGAACTTGTTGGCTTCACAGACCTTGGTGGTGTAAACAACGAACTGAAAGCCTTTGAGAAAAGATGTCAGGCTGAACAACATGGAACTGAAGAAGAACCTGACCTGGCCACACACGTCCTTGCCTTCATGGTGCGCGGCATCTTCATCAATCTACAGTTTGTCTTTGCATACTTTCCCTGCCTTGGTTTTTCCAGTGATCAACTGTATCCTGCTGTGTGGCAAGCGAATGCAATCTTGGACCAGATGGGGTTCCATGTGAGGGCATTCGTGTCTGATGGCGCATCACCAAACCGGAGGTTTGTAACTGTAAACAACTATGTCTCTGCGGACTATAATGCCCCACTGATCATTCCTCAAGTGTATGAGTGTGAACAGATTTGTAATAAAGTGCATGAAAATTTCGGTTTTCAGCTTTATTGGTGTGTGCTAACAATATTCTATAACATTTTTGGTACATATTACAGTTGTAGACTCTTTATATATAGAGTTTTTTATTGATTGCTGTTCAACAACCTCTAAATACATCACAGCGCCCAAAGGCGCTGAATTGCGTATTTAGGCATTAAAAACATTTACACATACATTAAAAACTTAACATAGGAAGGCAATTAAAATTACAGGCTTCCAATCATATCGCACAAGTTACAATCATTTATGATATGATTGACTATCTGTTTTAACTTCCAGGTTTTACAAGGTCCATGAGGATGACCAACGTCTTGTGTACTGGACCTGGAATCCCTACAGACCTGGCGAGAAGATGTACTTCATGTCTGATGTGCCTCATCTCATGAAAACAACCCGCAACAACATGGAGAATTCGGGCTGGCACAGCAAAACAAGAAATCTGCATGTGAGTATTGCTTTGTTTGTGTCTACTTCAATTCTGACTTGATGTATTTTCATTTTTGTTTGTTTTAGGGATAAACTTACCATCAATGTTCTTCGTTTTTCTTATGTCTTCTGTAGTACAACGGCCAGGAAATCTCTTGGAAACACATCGTCAGTGTCTACGAGTGGGATTTAGGACTACAGCGACAAGCGGTTGGGCTGCGCATGCTACACAAGCTGAAGGCAGATCATGTTTACCTGAACCCAGCCCTACGTATGAGGGTCAACCTTGCCGTACAGGTTTGTCTTGCCCTTATGTGGTAGGTAACCTCACATTAACCTTTAGGTAAAAAGGGAAAGGTGATAAAAGCCCTTCTCTGCATGGCACTCTATGCTCTATAACTCGTAAATGCATATGTGTGGAAATTTAATATCAATTATATCACTTTCACAGGTCCTCAGCAACTCCATGAGCTGTGCCCTTGCCATGCAAGGCCGACACGACACAGTGTCAACAAGGAACTTCATCAGCATGATGAATCGTTTCTTCGACTGTTTAAACGTCCAAAACCAATACCAGGGACAACGTGGGAACATGCCAGATCTGGAGCCCTATAGAGATGTCGACGACATCAGATTCACTGTAAGTGTCACATTTCTTACCAAAAGATCTTCATATCTTTATCAGTGTTATGTTCCAAATTGTAATGAACATGTATTGTCAAGGAGCATTGATATATTATCCAGTATCTGGGATTGATATGCTTTTTTATTACAAATGTACTACCATGTAACAATATTACTGTAGCATGTAAAATGTATAACTTTGGTATATTCTATTGCTTCCATTCTGTTACAGTGGCTGGAGAAAGACTTCCTGGGCTTCTTGCATCACTGGGAGCAGCAGGCTGCAGGAACACCAGGCCTGAGCAAGGACCAGAGAAACCGGATGTGCCTGTCAAAACAAACACTTGAGGGGCTTAGAATCACAGGTATGTTTGTCATAATACATGTACCTTACTCACTATCAAAGGACACTACTGTTTAAAACAATCTGATTATGTAATCAATTTAAGATATCACCTATTATACTAGCTACTAACTGTATTATTACTGTATATTATATAAGATATCACCTATAATACTAGCTACTAACTGTATTATTACTGTATATTATAACCTCAAATGAGGTCGTGTGGTGGACGGGAGACTTGGCCCATCCCCTATCTCGTATTCAGCTAGAAGAAAGACCATGCCGTAAGAGGCGGTAGAACCCCAACTTGCTGTAATACACCGTATGACTGATGACTATGATAACCTTAAAGTTAATGAAGTCTACTTTTTTCCAGTTTCATCTTTTGTAGAACTGACAAAGACGCTGATCCAGGAGGAAGGTGTTGGCTATGTCCTCAGTGAGAAGTTCACACAAGATCCCCTGGAGCAGCACTTTGCAAAGCAGAGAAGAAGATGTGGCGCAAACGAGAATCCAACAGCCCTGGAGTTTGGTAGAAATGAAATCAACCTACACATACTTAAGGACTCGATAAGATCTGTTGGGGGAAATTGTAGGGGGAGGGCAGCTAATGCACAAGCCATCGACTTCACTGACAACACCCCATTGCCTAAGAGACAGCGAAAGAAATAGAAAGCCTTTCAGAATGAAGCTTTATTTGGCATTAAACAGTTTAACAGTTGTTTCTAATGTTGCCAAATCTGTAGATACTAATAGTTCCTAATGTTGTCCAATTTGTACATACTACTAGTAGTTTCTCTAATGTTGCCCAATATTTACATGTTAGCAGGTTCTAATGTTGCCTAATCTGTACATTCTAGTCTTTCTTATGATATAAAACCTGTACATACAAACTAGTACACAAAGGTACTTTCTGTTCATGTTGATGTCAAATGGTAGTATCCCAGGTAAGGGAATGCGATTGATTTGTTTGATAACAGTTATGAGATTGTATTCAAACCTATCAAAGCTACCTTGATACTGTATGTAGTTGCAGATTAATGGATGTACAAGTGATGGACAAATAACCGTGCCCAAAGATGTTTTGACAATCTTGGTCAACAAGTAAATACAATGTATACTTTCTAAGGCGTAGAATAGTTAGTATTATAAAACCGCTACAATATAACTGTACAGATAATGTACCTACAGTAATCTACACAGCAATTATTAAAAGAGTTCATCTGTGAACCAAGTAATATGAACAAAATATGATGTATGAAGCACTGGACATATTTCACAAAGGTGTATTACAAGCAACATGTACAGCAAAATTTTGAAGGATGTGTACAAAATTCTAGTACATGTAATGTGAAGTGTCCCATCAAAGACATTAGCCCAAGGACTTCCTTAGTGATTTCTCTCCCTTCTTGGATGCTGCATCAATGTTTTTTTGTCTCATAACTGCTATATGTGCCTCAGCAAATGCACGGCATCTAAGGTTCACAAAGTACAATAGAATCTTCTCTAACAAAGCAACACTAGCCTTCTCATCTGTAATGCTGCAGGCAATGGCACACCAGTACTTGTTTACCAAGAAATCTGTCTCCAGTTTGTTCATAATGTCATCCTTTATCCCTGTCAGTGTACCCTGACGGAGCTGTTGAACATTGGCAGTTGACCTGACCACTTTTTCCACAGCACGGAAAAAAAGATAAACTTGGTCAGTCACAACATATAGCCCACCACGATTAACTTTGTCCACCCATCCCTCTGTGTACTTCAAAAAAGTTGCTTTTCCAGTACTTGAGTGTTTGGCACCATCTACTTTCCATTCTGACAAAACTGTAGCATAGAGTTTGGCAAGCTTGTTGTCGTACTTCTTGTAGTGTTTTAACAGAGCATGTGGGATATACCCAGCAACATACCTTAAAACCTGTTCTTCAGCATTAGTCATAGCTGTGTCTACATCACTACAAGTGCCACCTGTAATAGGGGCATCCACACTGTGCTTCTTTGCCAGGAGGCCTTCAAAAACCTTGTTTGTAACAAACATGTGCAGCAAAGGGCATGGAATCTGATCTAGACTAGACATGAAAGTATTCCACAAATTCTGGAATTGGTCACCTGTGCATAACTTGTGGAATGCACCAAACATGGTTTCATTCGCAGAACTACATAGCACAGAAGTATCTGCAGCACTTATTACACACCACAACAGACTACACAATGTCATGATAAAGTGGGCATTGTCTGACGTTGCCCATCTGCCGAAAATATCTGCTGCTATCTTGGCAGCCTTGTTCCCAGGAGTGGCCACTGTCCCAAATGTGAGCAGCCATGGTGGATACTTGGTGGCTTCTTCTATGGCATCTTTCACCAGCCGTGGTCCCTCAGCCAAGGCATCTTCTTTCCCCAACTTGGATGTTGGTCTCTTCACTGGAAAAAAAATCATGCAAGTAACATTATTAACCCGATAGTACTAGTACCAAGAGCTTTTATCAGAAGTTCTGGGTGGATTTTAAACATTGCATAGCTATGCCCATGAAGGTTTACCAAGGAGGAAAAATATTATTTGCATGATATTTAAAAAATTTACCCTTGAGCTTGCGACGTGGCTTCGAAGCCTTCCCTGCTCCTTTCACTTGCGTCTTGTCAGGAGTGTTGGAGGTTCCTGGTTCTGGATCTGTGACAGCTGATGAGAGAAGTAGAGAGTAAAGTTCAGGAAAGTCGTTTTCAACAACGTGACTGCCAAGTAGGATGTGTGAGAATGCATGTATCTGTGCAAATTGTATGAGCATATATATTAATTTTCGGTCTATATCATTTTTGTACATCGCAGAATGATTTTGCCACGCAGCGAACTCGATATATATATTGAATATGCCCCCCTCCCCCCGTGGCCGCGCCATGATATAGGGGGAGAAATACAAACTAAAAGCTCCTTGAGTCAAGGTATAAAAAGCTCATTGATGACATTGGATCACAAAATACCATAGGCAACAACATAGAAACAAACAAAGAACAGATTAAACGACATATTTAGTGCTGAGTGTTACGAAAAAGCCGTCAACTTACTTGATACTGGATGCTCCCTCTCCTTGTGTCGGCGAAACGAGCCGGCGTTCTTGTACGGTTTTCCGCAGACATCGCACTCAAATGCTCCACGACCGGACGCTGCCGCGCTGGTCTTCGTAGCGCTTTGACTACTACTATGGGAGAGACCCTCAACACATTCGTCTTCCTCCTCCATCGCTTCAAAATCATCCTCAAAGTCACTGAAATCGAAATCGCTCCACACGAAGTCGTCGTCTCCGGGTCGTGCCATCTTGAAAACAAAGGCCGAGAATGCGACAACGCGCGGAGACACGCGCTTGGGATGTATGCAAATGAGTGTCATTGACACTTAGGTGTTAATCAAATTTTGTCGCCCGCTACGAACATAGCTGAATGGAAAAAAATTCTTGCTCTCTCCTCCTGATAAAAGCTCCTTGCTCTAACACAACTGTAATCTTCAAAATCAGGGGTCAAAATACTGGACGCAAATATACTGTTGTGCACCACAAATTGGAAGTATGCAATTGATTTTTGACTGTGGGAATTTCAAGCCCGTAAAAGGAACTCTCCAAGTCCTAAGTCAGCAGTGATATGTAACCTTAAGAAACAGAAGTCTTGGTGGTTGGTCTAGCCGCCGACAGACAACAATCCTCTTAAGAAGCCGGGAGCATCTTTAGACTTAGTTCTTCTTGACCTTGGCAGCCCGCTAAAAGACACAACACCATCTGCACCCTCTCATCTGTGGCGTTTCGCTAATACGACAAAAACGGCAATAGACAAGAAACGACTCCCAGATCTGGACCATCGGGCAAGACAGTGCGGCAGGGTTTTAGCCTTTGACAGAATTTGCTGGGGACGGACAAAAAATTTGCCCAATCTGTCTGCTATGATGGACAAAAGTAGGCATGTAAAGATATTAACAGATGCCATTGAACCAAGCAGAGTCTACAAGCAAAATTTGCCACTCAAAATGCAAGAAATAGTATTTTAGAGGGTCTAGATTTCAAAATTTACCAGGGGGAACATGCTCCCGGACCCCCCTAGGATCACCGTGCTTTCTGCACTGGACAGGGTTTCCAAATTCAAAATCCGGGGGACGGAAAAAAAATTCAGGCTGGCTAGAACCCTGCAGTGCGGTGTACGAGGAACGTCCAACATGCCCTAAAATAGGGGAGAGGGTAACAGGGGTAAGACAGCTACTGCAGACCAACAACAAACTCAGCTGTAATCCACTGACCTGAACAAATAAATCTCTCCTCTAGAAGCTGAATTGAGCTTCCCTGTGAACTGTTAAGGCCTCAGAACCAATATACATACAGACTGGCATGTTTTAAAGACCTGTTATCTTTTGTCAATGTCATAAAATTGATAAGTAATATGCCAAAAAGCAGTTACCGAAGCAACTGGATATGATTTTGGAAACCATATATCCATTTTCAAAACCATATCCAGTTGCTTGAGTAACTCTTTTTGGCATATCTTATTACCTGGATGTCTAATGTTCATTGATGTATCTTGACAAGTAATACAGTCAAACCTGTACAAGTGACTACCTACACACAAGGACCACCTGGCTAAAGTGAGTACTTTTTTGGGGTCCCTTAGATAATTTTTCCCATTTGACTGTACTAAGAATCCTGTTTACAGTGACTACCAATGACAGAAGATAGACCGGGGCTGTCTGCTGGAACCGTCCCTGGACAAAAATTTCACATTGTCTGTCCCAAAAATGTAAACTTCATGCTTAAAATATAAAATTTTGCAATCTTAAATTGACAGTTTCGACAACAAAAAATGAGTGGGAAGTTGAAGACAGCCATGAGACTAACATCTCTAAGTGGTCTTCTTGAACGGTTTTGAGAGTACATTATATATCTATACTGAAACTGCCAATACACAATGTCGCTACAAAAATTCTAATATTACTTGAAAACATTACTGCATGCTCTTACCTTATACAGAGCAGGAATAAGATCCTGTAATCGGAGACGGCTGCATACGAACACATCGTAAACTGCATTGACAGCCAGCACTGTGATGCCTTGTTCTTTGGTCAGCATACTCGCTGTAGTACACAGAATGCTGCACAACAGCCATAGCCACTTCACCACATCGACCTCTTCTCTAGATAACGTCTTGTCCCTCTGTCGACAGTATCTTGTGTAGGAAAGGAACGAGAGAAGGAAAAACAGGCATGCGCCGACGTCCGCCCTCCCTACAACTCCCGCGACCGCCTCTGTGTGAATGGGGTGAGAGGCGAACAGGAAACCGGCCAACAATTTCACCCTAGTTCTCTGCAAGAACACACCGGCTACGTGCGTGAACAGTGCAGTCACTACCGCGTGTAGAACGGTATTTGTGAAGTGGTATCCCCACGGGTTGAGCCCGCCGAAGTAGTGGTTGATACGGAAAGAGATGACGCAGAGCGGCCGGTAGGACTTGTGGCTGCCACTGTGGGTAAGCGGCGTCCCCCAGAAGTCGTCGAAGAAAAGGTCCGTGAGGGGCGTGTCTTGCTGGAGATCTTGGTTCTTCAATATTGCACGGCTGTAGAGAAACAGAAAGAGATGTCAGCATGGAAAACAACGACTGTAGATACAGAACACAGTGAATGATGATGATAGAAAACAATACATGTAACTAGAATCTGTGATAGTTTCATCAGGTTGGTATGTCACAGAAGAAAGAGGCTGGTTTTCCCAACCTTTGCTTCATTTTCTCAAGGCATTTCTGACTAGTTTACATTGTACTGTAGCAATCAATGTAGTTAACAATCACTGAAACGTCTGAAGATTAAATGAGGGTCATGAATAAAGAATCTGTTTATTCATGAAGCTAGAATAATTTCAAAATTTTCTGCCAATTGGTATAGGTGTGAGTTAATTGCTAGTTTGTAAGATTTGCTGTGAAAAATTAGACATATCCTAAATGCATATACAAAACTTCTCTTGTTTATGTCAATATTTCAAAGCTCATATCCAAGACAATGTGAACACTGAAGTCAAGTCATTTACACATCATTTAGCTGATTGGCTTGAACCAGTTTGTTAAATGAGGCAAACCATAATAGAGTGAACTGTGAAGCAATTATTCATGGTCTGTTATTATTAGAGTACTGATAAGAGTAATATAAGCACAGTATAGTACTCCAGTCACACAGTCTTATTGGATAACAATTTCAATCAAAGTCTCGACCAAATGGCTTCTGCAACAGGGGAAAGAAGATGAAACAAGTGCTTTCGAAAAAGTCGCCATTTCTGCCTCAATGACAAGGACTAAGACAATGACAAGGATTACGAGTCCAAAACGGATGAAAGATGCTAGCACACACAGAATGACTTTTACTCTTTGACTAACTGCGAAAATAGAAAAATTTTTGCAAAGAAATACTGTAAATGCATTTAAGTTCGCGGGGATTTAATTTCGCGGTAGCGGGAAAATTGACTTTTCGCGGTGGTTTTAATTTCGCGGTAGCACCATGCACTGTAATCTCTTACTGTTATGAAAAAATATTCGCGGTGGTTTTAAATTCGCGGTGAAGCGGCCGCCGCGAAAACCGCGAACATTAATCCACCGCGAACATTTCTGCATTTACAGTAGGTCAAAATCAAAGTCCATTTGTATCAACATTATGTGGTCACTCTACAAGAATGTAAAGATTTCAAATACATTATGTATTATGATTACGTTATCAATATCATCAGACCAGTCTCTATATAAGAGAATACTGGGCACCAGCAAAGAATGTCATATCAATTAAAGATAAGAATAATTGGTTAATTACTCTTAATGAGGTAACATGAGACAAACAGGAAGCTCCTTTTAGTGATAACAATTATCTGTGGGATTAAGAAAAACACACAAATGAGCTATCCATAAAAATAAACATGTCACTCATTTTCATTACAGTTGTCTAATTCAGACAGGTCAGTTGTACATTAGAAGTTCTATCATACAGAAGCATTTTTTGCTTTAAATCTATTATAGTTCTCCTGAAAAAAAAATTGGTCAAAATCGGAATTTAGATCATTGTGGCCTGAGTTGTATTGCATATTTGTCCCCAAACCCCACCCTTTGTAGTCCAACCTACATGGTAACACACTAAAAGCATACTAAAACAAGAACGCTAAATGACGATATTACTGTAGCTTCCTGGGACAATTTTATACCTAATATCAATATTTATTAGGCTACAAAATGTGAATCAACAACAATGAAAAACACATGCCAAGTTTTTGGCTTTTAAATGTCACATAATGTATTGCAGTTTGATTTTGAAAAAGATAAGAGATTTCTAAACTGCCTATCACTGATGATATCACTATGATCTAGCACAGTGTGACACTATCACCCTCTGACTCAACCTGTTTGGAAACAATGCCCCTGCAGTCAGCTGATTTACATTGTCTGCACCCAGTCACCTGTAATAGTCACCTTTCGCTAAACCTGCAATGTATATATACACGATCTTTCTTGCCCTTTCTTCTAAATAGTAGTTTTATTTGATACCTGCATGTAGATATGTTCCTGGATCATTTTCAACACAGTACACAATCATATTTTCTTTACCAAATGATAGGTGAAATCAAAAAGCCCAACAACGTTGCCTTGCCTTGCTCGCAACTTCTTTCATGTTTACGACGGTGGAAAATCTTCCGATGCAATCTTTCGTGCCTTTTCCTCTTAATACAGTTTTATTCAATAACTGTATGTAGATATGTTCTTGCATAATTTTCAATACACTATACAATTAGTTTTTTTTTTATGATAGGTGAAAAGAAAAAGCCCAAGAGCGTTGCCGTGCGTTGCTCGCAACTTCTTTCATGTTTACAACGGTGGAAAATCTTCCGATGACCTTCTGACTTCTGCACAGTGACAAGGCTCCGCCTAATGCCTGGTAATTTTCTAAATTAGCATGTAATGCCTCCAAGGTAAAACACACAATGAGCCCAGGTTACACCGGCTACTAGCTTCTGAACTATGGCTCTAATAATGCAGAACGGTATTGCCTGGACGGAGAAATGAGCGACAGAAAGTGGGGAATTATGAGGATCTGTTGCAACCAGCTTTAGGCACAGGTGACAGGAAGGCTAGTATTTTTGTATACCACAGGTGTTTCCTTCTTTTGGTTGTTAAGAAATCTTTCAAAATTAAAGAAATGACAAGACATGGGTTAAGATTTCAGTTGCAGAATTTGTTCAAACACAAGGCAAATATTTTATAGATAAAAAACTCAAAGTAGGTTGAGGAATATATAAAAACATTGAACAATTTTTCATTCAATTACTAACATGCTGCACCCACACGAAATGGTACCAAACATCACCCTACAAAGGAACATGCTGTAGGTTTATCTTTAGTCTGTTATGCTTTGTTTTAGCAACCCAGCAATGATTTCATCGCCGAGTAAAGCTTTTAACGAAATTAATGGGCAAATTTGGGATAGCTAAAATCCTCGGATTACACCACTGAAAGAGCCGAGCCTATACCGTGCCATGTTTATTGAAAAGCTATCCCTAACAAGCCCTCCCAAGTTTGTCCTTTATCTGGTAGCCGTGATACCTGATGGAGCGGCGTGAATACCCGTGGCATAGTTGGGCTGCGGAAGATTATGTTATCACCAGGGACAGCTTTTCTGCTCACTCGCGGGTCTGTGTCAATTCTGAGCCTTACAGATGGACAGTCACAGCAAAGTTATTTGGTATTCATCATTTCATGCAAACTTTGGAGCAAGATTCTAGTCAGCCGGAAATTTTTTTTACATCCCCTGAATTTTGAATGGAAATCCTGTCGAAGGTGCCACATTTTACATCTAGACCCCCCGAAATGCTATTTCCTGCATTTTGAGGGGCAAATTTCGCTGGTAGACTCGGACGGAGTGGCGTGAATACCCGCGGCATAGTTGGGCTGCGGAAGATTATGTTATCACCAGGGACAGCTTTTCTGCTCACTCGCAGGTCTGTCAATTCTGAGCCTTACAGATGCTGGACAGACACAGTGTTCTCTCCAGGATTTTTTCACAGTGTAGAGACATCTTACTTCTTAGTGCAGCAAAGCCAAATGAATGTGGTACGCGATACAGGTGTGAGCACTGTAGAGGGTCTGCGGAAATCCTCCCCCTGAAAATGTTTAAGTTTGTAACCCTATTTCCTGCATTTTAAGGGCCAAATATTGTGTTATAAAGCCAATATTTATTACCTTTTGTTACAAAACAACAGAAAAACAGCAAAGGATACCAAAACGAGCGGCGTGAATACCCGCGGCATAGTTGGGCTGCGGAAGATTATGTTATCACCGGAGACAGCTTTTCTGCTCACTCGCGGGTCTGTGTCAATTCTGAGCCTTACAGATGGCGGACAGACACAGCAAAGTCATTTGGTATTCATACAAGGTCTTACCAGGAAAACTCAATGATTGTGTTTTCTTTTCTTTTCAAAATTACCATCTCTCTACCATTTATGCTTATTTTCATATTACACATTTTAACTGATTTCCTCATCTTCAAACAAAGAATCCCTCTGTAGATCTCCAGTACAGTAAAAACAATTCTGGAATAACTTTGACTTAGAAAATGTGTGAGAGGCAAGTTTTTCTCTCAGGCCTTTGTTCTCTTGCTAAAATCATACATAAAATTGTCTGAGAACCAACAAATTAAATCAGTGTGGCCTTAAGCCTTTGTAAAATGTCACCTGTTAGCAGGGGAGCGACAGTTGGTGCAGATTATAGCTACACAAGCCTTCGATCCCAAACTGAGTACTTGTTCCTGGAAAAGCCTTCAGAGCCTAAGACCAGGGTTCGAAATACCACCTGCATATGCAGATTAGTGCAGGTGAAATTGGAGCTGTGCAGGTCTACCTGCACCTAAACTGCACAGGTCCATGTACTAGGTATACATGTATATAATACAATGTACTATGATGTAAGTATATGCATGTGGATTTTTACTAGCTGCATTGACTGTTACCACCTATGATGAAGAATGAAAGAAATAATCGCAATCGCAACAATTTTAGTATGATTCATCCTTCCATATTCTTCCCAATATCTAATTTTGAGTGGTGCAGGTAAAATTTGTCTGGTGCAGGTAAAATTTGTCTGGTGCACATAATTTTCAATGTATTTCGAAAATGCAGGAAAAAGTATTTCGAGCCCTGTAATACAGTTTGTTCCGTCCATCTGGGCCACACTGCCTGCAAAAGGCTGGATCAATAGATGCAATGAATCCATCTACACAGGTTGGCTTTGTTCAAGTAAGGCTCAGGATTCTACTAAGTATGCAATTATTGCCAAGCATAGCCAGGTAAAGCCCCTTGAAAACTGTGCTGTAGAGTACACGGCAGCAAATTTATAACAGGGACTAAATAAGGAAGGGTCTTAAAACACAGTATGTATATATATGAAGAGGGTCTTTTTCCACAAGGTACAGGCAGCCTTTTTCCATTGCCCATAATTTGTAAGGAAAAGGTACCTAAGTCCTTATTCACGTACTTCGTACCAAGGCGACCAAATTTTGCATAGCTGTCTTCCTTGATTTTAGCGCAATACATAGAATGTTCTTCTGAATTCGGATACCCAACCTATACAGACCCTCTATCGAGTCTATGAAGGCAGCTTCAATAGAGCCAGCATATAACAGACTTTATTGAAATGAGCTTGCCTATAACAGACTTTACTGTTACAGTTGTTATCACAAACCTGTCACATGAGTCCAGGGAAGGCTATTCAGCACTGCGCAGGTGTTTTGGCAATGAATTCTATGGTCCATTTGTACAGTCTGGCGCCCTGAGCACTGTTATGTTTGACACAATACATTCTTTCAACCCGAAATATGCCTACCCGACAATAGTGTTGACGTTTTAACTTTTAGTGAACATATTTATCCAACAAAGCTCCGTCCCGTTCTTATCAACCGGAGCACAAGAAATGAAAGGGACAAGAAGGTACCAAACATGATATTTTGAGCAAACAATAGAGAACTGAACAAACATCATAGGGGAGTATTTCACTAGACAACGGTATGTTGGTGTTGTCGCTGCGTTCAAAATTGAATTTCTGTTATCCTTGACTTTATAATGGAAATATCATGCATTTTAGCATTAGACAACAAAACACAAAAAGCGTAAAGGGTTCATTTTTAATCAATGAACTTCATTGAGCCATGTGTCAAATTGCTCAGAGATGCCCTTTGCTCTTGACAAAATCTATGTTAGTCTAGTGATGACAATATACAAAAGTTACAACGGCCTCAAATTTATTTCTTTTATCCTCTAAAACTTAAAAGCAGATCTTCTGCTTATCATCCACTGTCTAAATTTGCCAAAATGTTCTTATGATCCTTAAGGGATTTCAAATGAAGTTGCATGGAGTCTACCTGTTTAACTGGTAACTGTGTTGACATTAGTACCTTAATTGGATGTAAATAGTCTTCCTGTTTGTGTAGAATCAATGTAATTGTCACAATGACTTCCTGTAGTAAAACTGGGTCAATTGAGACAGCAGTCTGGTTGGTACAGTGTCTGGAACATTCTATTTGACATCTTTTAATATTCACAATTTCAATATTCATATTTTTTCCCACCTGTGTTGTTTGAGTTGTAAGGGGACGGGCTGTGGTAAAATTTTATTGAGGGCATGTTGGTCATAGAGCTGAGTTTCTGACCTGTGCAACCAACCAATGGAAACAGTCTGGTATCCAGGCTATCAGGGTTGAAGATCTATGTGCTGGCCTGTGTAGGCATACAGGTGCAATGACCATACAGGTGCAAAGTGGGTAGAGCAATCGCCTTGCATTTGGTAGGTTGCACGTGAGCTCGATCCCAGGCCGAGTCATACCAAAGACTTAAAAAAGGGTACATGCTGCTTTCTCTGCTTAGCGTTTAGCACTAATAAGGAAGAGTATTGAAGTTAAACACATGTCACTACCTGCGGACTAGCCCCCTGCTGTAGTGGCTTGCACAAATAAGTGGCCCAAGGGCTACAGAAATGGAGATGGGCACCACCCCTACGCATCTGCGGGCAACTTTTAACATATGTATCACATATTGTCTTAGTGATTAGTGAACTTGCTTCTGAACCTGAGGGCTGGTTGTTCATCACCTGTCCTGTGCTAGAATTTTATCCGCTGTTCTTCAAAATGAGTACTTTATCCAATGCACTGAACTTGTAAATACCGAATGTGATCTAGTGTCTGTCTTTCATGTTGGGAGAATAGCTACATATGCCCAATCCAATGATCCCACCAGAGGAATATGTACATGTATCACATATTGTCTTTAGTGGTTAGTAAACCCTCTTCTGAACCTGAGGGCCTGTTCTTTGTTAGAATTTTGTCCGCTATTCTCTGAAATGAGTACTTTATCCAATGCACTGAACTTGTAAATACCGAATGTGATCTAGTGTCTGTCTTTCATGTGGGTAGAAAAGCTGCATACAGAACGATGAACCCACCAAAGGGAGAATAGGGCTTATTCAGTCACGTGATCCACCCTCCGGACGCCATGGCAACGAGCGAAGTCGGCCATTTTGGGGTCCACTTTGAGCGCGGCTCACAGCGGCTCGCTATGCAACTCTCCGTAAATATTGAAAATATTTCTTATGCAACGCACAATTTCCCTTCAAAACATTTAGTTTCATAATCAGGGTGTGCTATCTTGTGGCGGGATGTTGGTCTAGCACTGGTAAAGCCTACACACATCGGGTAACAGTTAAGTTTGTTTCGCGTTTCTCTTGTAACAAACAAGCAAAGCCGGGACGGGAACGAAGTCATGTACTAATGCTACGACTCGGAAACAAATGTGGGTTTCTGCCATAAGTAGAGCTCATCTTACTGGTAGAATTTTCAGAACGAATGTGTGTAGTACAAATTTTGTATCTGAACAAAATGGGTTAGATAATTTTCAACGACGGTCGACTGGGTACCTACTCCGGCACAACGTAAATACATGTACATGGACCTACACTCCACTAAAGCAGGAAGGACAAAATAAAGCCGCACAAACAGCGAAGCCAAGAAATGATAGGAAGAACATATTCCCAAGTTCTGTGAAGAATTTGAAACAAAAGTACAACATTCAACGTTAATCTTGGCTACCTCAGTGTCTGTGAACAACAACGTCACAGCTCACCCACAAAATTCACTATCAACTGATACTCCACTGTCACTGTTGCCGTGCTCGGGGACCCGGAGTGGGTCAAACTTTCCCTCACTGATCAAAAATGGTTAATTTCCACCCGATTTATGTAGTGAAAATAAGATTTAAGGTTGTAGACTCTTTGTATAGTCAAACATCGTGCAACCCACTTCACTTTCTTCGGACACTTGGAGACCCACGCTGTACATCGCAGTACCGTAGCGCATGGACCCCAAGATGGCGGCGCACGGGAGCAAGGGGTGATGACGTCACGTGAATAAGCCCTATAGTTTCCTGTAAGATAACCTGGGATCAAGTCACCTTTCCTCTCTGTTTCTCGAATGATTTAGTAGCCACCTCGGGATCTATACATCTAAAATTCTTTCTCTGTCTTTACTTCAGGAATAAAACGAACCGTAGAGCTCACAAAAGGACACACATATGTACATATACTTTAAAAAACAAGAAGCTAACTGTACAGCAGACCATAACAGTTGAAGAAAATCGAGTATAAAGTACATGTCAGAAAGGATTCACTTCATTCACAACCTACAAAAGTAGCTTTTACAGATACAGAACACGATGGGGAAAACATTTCAATGTGGATTTGTCAATTCGTTGTCAATTCACCAGGCAAAATGTATGTGTTTGTATCTCCATTCTTTATACACTTATACACAGGGATAAATTTTGGCAACCCATGGCAGACATACCGTTTTCGTTAGAGTAAATAATCCCAAAGTTTTCTCACTTAACGGTAAGTTTATCTCTGTCTACTTTAATGATTAACCATTGCAGGGGAGAACACCCAAACCTCTATGAAAGGAGATCTTAATGACACAACGTCTATGAGTATGACAACCGTAACAATTATTATTTGCCATATATCATGATGATTTATTGTGCACGTCATGACTATACACTACGTATTTGATGATTCCATATTTGCTTCCTGTAGCTACGACGACCATACCATAATAAATCATGATCACGCTATGCAGGGCCCCTCTCCAAATATCCCACCAATTAAGGTATTGACACGGGCTCAAAGGTTTCCCAATTATACAACAACCGCTAAAAAATATAACCCGGGACAAATATTTGACATGTCTTACCACTATCACTACAGGATGTTGATGTTGTGAAAACTACAAATTCATTAGTTTTTGAATGACAGTCTTCTTTAAGCAGCTATTCATTGTGAAAAGTTAAGGCAAGTGTTTGCTGTGCAAGCTATACTTTTCCTTTAAGGGTTTGATGTATCAGATAACTTCAAGACAAAAGTATATTGAAGACATTGTTGTAGAACATGCTGTTGTCGTCTAGCCTGGGTACCATCCGGATAGTAGTTCGCTCCTATGTTCACTTCTGCTATCCGTCTGGAGACGTGCACATTCAAACCGTTTGGTGCTAACGTCAGTTAATGAGCGAATCAAGGAATGGGTTCTAGAGCGCTCGTTCGATGACAACAGGCCCTCTCGCAAGCAGACGGAGAGCTTGTCCGGTGTTGGAACGCCTGTTCGGACGATCGCTTGAACCCATTCCATAATTTGCTCATATGTGGGGACCAATCAGCGCCTGCGTCCAAAATTTGGACGATTCCAGACGTTAAGATGGTCCGCGTTCCCAGACGGAAACACAGAGAAGCGATTGTATGTAGTGTATAATGAATGTCAGAGCTAGAAGCGACTGTATATGATATATATTGAACGCCGGAGCGAACTACTTTCCGGATGGTACCCAGGCTAGTTGTCGTCCTTACGCTCTCCGGAATCAGAAACAGAAACGCACGAACTGTCGCAAAAAATCAATGCCTTATCTCCTCCAGCCCGAAACACATGTCACAGTTGTTGGAACAGATCTGAAGCGAGATCGATTCGCCGCCGTTCACTCAGCATTGTCCGTGACCCGTCTCTGTTTAGCTCTCCACGACAAAGGGGGTGTGTGACAAGCCACACATGCACGCCTTCGCCATTGACGTACGCAAGGGCTATAGTATATCCCACTGCCACGATACATTATACCCGTAACACCGATGTAACACCTTTTACCAGATCGACATGGTCGATTCGCCAGGTGTATCAAATGTACCCGACCTTTGTTTAGCTGACGGCATGTTTAGGATATTAGGTTCGTGAAACTGAGGACCCATAACAGACTCTAGACACGCAAAACACCACTGGGGTTGGACTGGACTTAAAGTCTACAAACTAAAGAATAACAAAGTGTTTTAACTCTACTGTTACTGTTTATTTGGTATTGACTAAAGGAGAATATTTTCTCTTGAAAGTAGAGCCCTTCGTCAATTTCAATTCAGGACTAAAAAAAGGTGAAAACGTAGTCTTAATCAAAGCAAAACGATCACTGAGGAGGCAATGGTGGTGGTCTTCACTGGAGAAAGTAACATTCACACGTAAAATGCTTGAAAAGACTACATGATATGCAAAATGGAAAACAAGCTTGTGATCTAACAAGTATTAAGTATCCGATGCCAACCCATATCACAGTCGGGAAACTGACTAGACTTCAGATTTCCACTCAGAATAAAGGTGTATACATGATAAAAATGTGTCCTTAAATGCAAAATCAAGGCTGTCCTTTGTGGACAGGTGGTCACTATAGATATAAGATTCTTAGTTAGTGTTAATCAAATGGGAAAGTTTATTTAGGGGACCAATAAAAAGTAGTCATATAGGCCAGGTGAACCTTATCTAGAGGTGGTCACTTGTAAATGTTTGACTGTAAATGTTCATAGTGAGATACAGTAAGAGCTAGACTATCTACGCTATGTAAGTATATTATATTATCTACAGCAATTTGGTGTCATTTTAAGTATCTGCCAACATATTTATATTTATCTATTCAAACTTTACCATAAAAAATAGGTGTCAAAGCACCTGTACAAGTTGCCTACCTACAAATTATAGGTTAAGTCCTAGAATTATTAACAATTTGAGATTGTATAAAGTAAAAATAGAACTCTTGGAGTACATTTGCAAGACAAATGTTTAAAGTGACGCCTTTCTGTGTTATCTATAATCACAAAAATAACTTCTAAGGGGGTGGGGGGTGGAAATGATCTTATCTACTTCCTAGAGAAACCTACAATTATTCTTACTAGACTAGTTTTTCAAAATAAGTTTGTTAACACCACCAGAGTCGTATCCACCTCACAACTGCAGCAGAATACTTCAAGCAGCCTAATGACAATAATTACAACGCCTTACAGTGTAATGGATTAAAATTCACTTGCCGTACATAAATTGCAAATTCAAATTGAAAAGTCAGCGTTCCAACCTCTACAATTATCTACACATCAAAGCTAACAGAACAATGGGTTTCTTCTCTTAATGTCCTTCCCTAGACAAACCTCCCTATCACAGTCTCTAATTAGCGGCAAGACAAGACAACACCTTGACCCGAGGTGACAGACTATTGTCTTCACTGGCAAGTTTGATGATAGCCAGACCTAATGGCGCAGGGACATCTAGCCTTGGGGTGAGAAGGACAAAGAGAATTTGTCGGTTGGGAGGGACGCTGTCGTGCCAAGGGTGTCGCGCCTCCCCTCTTGTCTCCGCTAAACAATTAACGGAATGCGTTGTGTCGATGAGAAGATATTCTTTTGCAGGATTTGGCACGCAGTGTTCGTCAACAATGGAAAGGTTGTCGATCATAACCTGTGTAATAGACTAAAGGATTGAGAGCTCGCTTTGTATTCAAACCCCACTGGTCATACCATAGCTTAGCCCCAATACCGGACCCAGGTTCGATCTCAATAAGTATCTATCGTTTTCAGTGTTTATGAGGATCTAACTCAGAGGGGGCCTGTTGTAGAATTTTCTTGGGGGCATGTTGGTCCTAGAGCCGAAGAGTTGCCCTGTATCGGCCCTGGACACAGTCTGGTATCCAGGCTACATAAATTTGAATATTTATTCTTCTTGTTACAACTTAATACAAGAATAACACTCAACATTTTTGTCTTACCAAACTGGACAAACTCCAGAAAGATTCCACTGTTCTTCAACGTGCTACAAGACAAACTCCTAACATACACACTTAACATGTAAAAGAGGTACAACTGCTAATTTAGTGCCAATTATCCAATAAATCACTTCCTTGTCCCCTTAAAGGCAGTTTCGGCAACTCCCGAGGCCTTTGTTTAACCGTTATGGGTGTAATAACCATCCAAACGTGCACTCTTGTGGCGCCACCACTGGTGAAACAACCCATACTTGTGCCCTGGAATGAACTACCATGGCAATCCTATCAGACAGGTGGCAGAATAACATTACTGGTCAATACCCATTCATGCAAGCAGGCTGTTGGGTACCAACAAGGGGCCACCAACAATACGCTCTGCAGGGCTCAAAATACTTTTTCTGCATACCTGCACTCGTACAGGTAACATTGAAAATTACCTGCACCAGACAAATTTTACCTGCACCACTCTAAATTTAGTAAGTATGGATCATCCATAAATTGTTCAGAAACCATTGCTACTTCTTCTTATATACTATGTAGGCAGTACCTGTCAATGCAGCTAGTAACAATCCATATAGACCTACATCATAGTAACTTTATGTATAAAACCCAGTACATGGACCAGTGCAGGTTAGGTGCAGGTAGACACCAGAAATACCTGCACAGCTCCAATTTTACCTGCACTAACCTGCAAATGCAGGTGCTGTTTCGAGCCCTGCCATTCATGCATACAGGCGGTGTTGGGTACCAACAAGGGGCCACCAACAATACCCTCTGTCTGTGGCCTAATTTGTCACAACCCTGCTGTGAAAATGAAGTCTGTTTGGACTTAAAGCTATACTGTACTCCAGGGGAGAGTGTTCCAGTTCTGCTAGTAATATTTTTCTGAATCTCAAAATGTAATTGTATCGACCACTTGACATTGAACTTGGACAAGGAAGAAGTTGCATTATAAAGCAGTAACCCCCCGAGTACCCTCCAATTAAATTACAGCCAGGTGTAACACATTATAATGTGAACAACCATTGGACAAACTTCAACTTGGCAGCTCTTAAGAAATATTTGGTTGAGCTTGAAAAGCACTTTTACAATGTATTTCTGGATACTTGTTTGACAACTTGTAGCCTTAGTAACTTTATGCCCCATTTGCTTTTGGTAAAAAATGGGCTTTGATCTTTGTCAATCATCCCATTGAAACCCATACTTAAGACTTGAAAAAAGGGCCTTCATAAAAAGTGGCAGCTCTTAAGAAATCGGGGTCCGATCTTAAAAACAATGCTTGCAGCATGTGTGTGAATAGTTGTTCATCATTTTCCATTCTTAGCAACCTAATTCTACTATTTATTTGACCTCAAAATTCACCTGGAACTTAAGTAATTATCCCATAGGAACCAATAGTTAAAACATTATTCCCATCATGCATCACACCCAATGGGTCTGCATGAAGGGGCAATACTCAGTTACTGGATCATAAGTGGTCTCTTAATTTGTTCATCTGTGACTAATTGTTACACATTTAGTTGATTTTGTGTACATGAAGATGTGGTCTTTTAGAAAATAACACTCTCCTCTGGAGTACAGTATGGCTTTAATGTGTTAAGGTCCTGTTTCTGATGAATGTGTCCATCCAATAGATGGCTAGGCTAGTGTAATGCTATTTCATTTATCCGGTGGGTAACCTACATCCATTATTTAAAAAAACTGGGTATTATGGGAAAGCAAGTTTAAAAGACGATGGTGTCAAGCTGCAATATAACTGAGGTCATAACACAATTCTAAGGAGATTCATTATCTGTAGTGACAATCTGACCAATGGTCCTCTTGGGAAAGTTTTCCTGTATATCACTGCAAAATCTCCAATGTTTTGGCTGGTATGGCAGGCATGACACATTGATTAGAAACCCCATGCAGAGCCTTACAAGTGTTAAATGACAGGTGTGGTCAGCAGTAGACTTTTGGATTACACAGTCTAGAGGCTAGGCACAGGGTTTGTTTGTTTCTCTTTCTCATGCTTGTTAAGGGACTCAGGCTTTCATCTTTTCCATAAGGCCCCACCAATTAAATTTCTTGCTTCTCAGACTTTTAAAAATCAAAATATAGCAAGCAGACATCATACAAGCAGAGGGCAGGGAGGAAAACTTCAACATGTCTGTATTTACTCCATAAAACTGAGTGCACCAAGGCATAAACCTGGTCCTCAGGCTTTGTTATCATTATGTTTTTTTCCAGTGAGGAATTTCTATTATTTTTTTCAAAGCAAAGAACCAACAAATTGAATTTGTGTGGCCTAAAATGAAACTCAATATTCTTGAACAGGATCAAATGTTCCCTTACAAAGTAATTTCAGGCTGGCTAGAAATACTGGGACAAGGATGTATAAAGAACATCATAACAAATATGATGTTCTTTATACATCCTTGTCCCAGTATTTCTTGCAAGCCTGAAATTATTTTCCACCCCCTTGATTTTGAATGGAAGCCTGTAGGAGGTGCGATAGTCCAAAGGAGTCTTGGTCTATGCTCTTACTGGAAAGTTTTAAACCTCTAAAATGCTATTTCCTTTATTTTGTGGGGCAACTTTTGATGGTTGACTCAGTGTGGTTCAATCAATATATACGTTTGTCCTTCACAGAGAAAGAAATGGGCAAAATTTGTCCGTCCCCAGCGTCAAAATTCTGTCAAAGGACGGAAGGACAGAGGTGGGCTACATGTGTAGAACCCTGCCTTGTCCTGAGCCCAGCTCTCACAAAATATGTAATATTTGTACAGCTGGAAAAGCGAGAGTACTATAACATGACAATAGATGACTTACAACACTATATGAGGACAGAGTTTACCTTGTGCTAGGCCCCACTCTTGGTCCACCAAACCGTACTTACACTAACCAAAAGAAATTGAAAAATCAATGAAAAGACTTTCAGCAGCAAAGTACCTGTCAATATGCCCTTTGAGTCTGAGAGCACTTTAGCTTATTCCGAGTGCCTGTTACAGTCACCCTCTTATGCAACACAAAAGAAATACATACTTAGCTATGTAAACTATCATTACCTCTTTAAAATTTCCACTATTCTTCTACTATACTTTCGAAATGATTCTGAATGATTCACATACCCTGATCTTTCTGGACACTGTAAATCCTAAAATTTTTGCTGTGGTTTTACCAGTATTTTGCAGTGTTCAAAGCTGCATATCCACCACAAATTCATCACTTTGAAAAAAAGTTCGAATATGTCTTTCCAATGTGTATCATTATACTTTACTGTACTACAAACTTGTTTCAACTTGAAGCACTGCAAAACCCCTTTTTCCCTTCTACCTTAGAATTAAGCCCCTGTGGAAATAATGAATTTACAATAATGTTGATGATGACAGTAATGTATATAACCCTCCATCTTACTCTCCAAGCAGAGGTTAGGCTCCGCCTGTTTTTAAAACATTTTTTTAGGCATTTTTATCAGGCTTTCTATTTTGTACAGTTTTGTTCAGGGCGTGAGACATAAAGAAAACTGTACAAGATAGAAAGCCCAATAAAAATGCCTTAAAAAACAGCTGGAGCCAAACCTCTGTTGGAGAGTACCTCCACCTATCCCCTGGCGTAGTGATAAAGTAAAGTGGAAAGTGAAGTGTTCGGCAGTATTCCCTGATCTGCCATTACCTGTCAGTGTGTTTTACAGACAGTCATGGCTCCTTGGCTACCTGTCTGCACTCCTTTCACACTCAGTGCTACATGTGGTCAGAGATGGACTATCCTACGGTTCTAGTGAGGGGGGGGGGGGGTTAAAAACAGTACCTTATGTTTTAGCACAAACATTTATAAGTAATATTGTGTTATAGATGCATTTAATACAAGCGAAAGTGATATTGATCCAGTTTAGCACTCCTTGCTACAGAAAGGCTATCTTACAGTTCTGCAGGGTGGGTGTTTAAAAACAGTGTCTTACAAATAAATGTATGTTTTACCACAAACACATTAAGTAATATTTTGTTCTAAATGCATTTTCCCATTTAAAAAAAAGTGAAAGTGCTACTGATCCAGTTGAACTCACTGATAAGTTTTTCTTCCAGTGGTTATGACAGAGAAGACAGAGGGCAGAAGACAGACCCTATGTGCTACTATGTACTGGGGAAACTCCCTTCCCTCTTTTTGACAAGTACAATGAAAAGTGGGTCACGGTTTAATGTCCTTTCTAAGGACTGTGACCCTTTTCGGTAGTGTCATGTAGTCAACGACAGACACATGCAGCCAGATTCCAACCCACGACTTCTCTAAGCTTCAGATGAAGAGCCACTCACCACTAGACTATGCATGCTACAAGTTAACTTTACGCCCTTGGAGCTCAAGAGATATGAATCAATCTTTCTAGGGTTACCAAAACCTTCTTACTTCACAGCTTTTATTGTAACAAGACCCACTCAGGACATGCCACCAGGTGTACTGTTTTTTTAAGGGGCTATGCAAGACATGTGAGACATGTGCCACAAAGAGGCTTTAAAATCATAATGGAGTGTGCTCGAAATTTAGGTAAAAATTACACTGAAAGTGATATGAAAATTATACAAGAAGATTGGGGAAGTAACCATATTTGGAAAAAAATTGAAGATTTATCTCCAGGTACATATACAGGTGGCATAGGGAGTTTAGCTGGTCAAGTAGTGTACAACTTAACTGGCCAAGGAGTGTACACTCTTTGGCCAGCTAAACTCCTTATGTCACCGGTAGATCTGCCTGGAGATTAAAAAAAAATGACAAGACAATTGCATGCTTTAGGAGAGGAAATCATTTCATACCATCATTTCATACATTGTACCTGTTACAAATGTTGTGCAATAAAGTTCTTCTTCTTCTTCTTTCAACACACAAACCTTATCTATATCTCTTCTGGCTTGTCCCCAAAAAACACATCTCAAGTAACCAATCATGGATTAAATTAGCCCTAAGCCAGTGGACTCTAACCCCACACTATCCTGTCTCTCCCTGTGTGTTTAGAAATAGAAGGACGCCATTCAATTGTCCTTCCCATAATCCCTTTATTCACCCCTGACCTGTTAAGGTCAGCCTTGCGGTGACCTTTGCCCCAAGACGGATTAAGGAAGATTCAGAAAGGCAGCAAAGGTCTTTGAGTGAAGGATAAGATCCTTTCAAGACGTGCAGGTTATTGTATGTAACTAAACGTACTGGAAGTAATGCAACACATGTGCAATTTCTAATCAACTTTTCAGTCTCAAAATCTGGCAATTGTTTTGAAGCTATTGCCACTTCCGGACAGCAATATTGTGAAGATGAGCAATGTCTGGTCCAAGTTAACTGATACGTGCTATAACCACACTTTAAAGTTTAATCAAATGTTGGTGTTACCACAGGAAAACCCTGTAGGGGAGGGCGGATACAGATTGTACTTGCTGATAACGCAACACTAGGTTAGAACATGACCTTTGCACTCATAAGTCAGGACAATGTTCAGGTATATATCTGACTTGTGACCCACACTATGGCTGTTGACCTTGACCTATAACATAAGTTCAAAATTCCATACTACAACTTTCTATACAAGCTTGTGCCTTGTTAATCACACATGAAGATATATATATGTCAATAGTCAGGACAATGTTCAAGTATATGTCTGACTTTTGACCTACACTATGACTGTTGACCTTGACTTTAGTTCTAAAATCCATGCTTCAACATTCTAATTTCTATACAAGCTTGTGTCTTGTTAATCACAATCTTTTTAACTATCCTGTTGAAGATATGTTACATGTCAATAGGAATTTGGATCATTTAGAGACTGATAATATCAGATTTGGCACTTTGGGGTTAAAGGCATGATACTTTTATTCCTTCTCTCTAAAAATCTGTTTTTCATTTATTACATTTGGAAAACCTTCCGTACAGATTATCAACACAGACACGGGTCACTCAGGTAGCCCCTGGTACCCTCAGTGTTATCAGTTGATCTTGTCCTTGTTATTGACAAAGCTCTCAGGAGCATCCCACCCTTCACCTCCTAGTACCAGGGTCACATACCAGTGTTTCCGACTGGCAGCCTTTGCGATCACCCGTCTGAGAAATTTTCCCAGCTTCTTGAACCTTCTGCCCCTGACAGCGCCAAACTATTCCCATAGCCGTGAACCCTACCCTGATCCATAGTTCACTATCAATTACCCAGGGTGTATCAGTAGCTGAGTATGACCACCTTTGTCCTGGGTGACCTCACCTCTATTCCATAATCTCTCAGTGGGAAAGTTCTTGAGGGAAGCTAAGGGGTTCTGTGTTTCTTCTAAAGTAATTAGAACAAACTACTGTAAATGCATTTAAGTTCGCGGAAGCACCATGCACTGTAGTCTCTTACTGCCATGGAAAAGTTGTTTGCAGCGGTTTTAAGTTCGAGGTGAATTGGCAATTCGAAAACCCCCGCTAACATAAAACCACCGCGAAAATGTCTGCATTTACAGTATTTTCCAAACCTGCAGGAATCTAACTTTTTAGTAGTGGTCTATCCCAAATGTTGCTTTGACCTTTGCTCTATCTAGAACAACTTGCCAGTATAGTACCTCCCCTGCCCCCCAAGGGGACAGTATTTCTATTGCCCAACATTTGACAAAAAACAGGCCCACTTGAAAGGTCCTCAAGAGGCCTTGGACATGCCCTGACTACAAATTACCAACATTCACCACAGTGGTAACAGCAGGCAGAAAACAAACTCACATACAGTCTGGCACTGAAAAAACAACTTCTGAGGCTTCTTTGTTTTCAGAGGCAATGAATAAGATATGACAACTTTTAAAGGTGATGTATACTTTGTGGTCACTCTGACTGCCTATGTCTGTGGTAAATTCTGTCAAATAAACAAAACCCAAACAAGTTTGATAGAACTTTCATCCTCCCTACAAAATTGACTTGCAAAGAAAGAAATAAAATGATCAAAAGTCTAAGATTGGACAGACTCAGCCAAACACTTAAGATACTGTTTTTACTCTATTAGCTATTATACAACCAATTTTCCAAGACATTTCTCAGCCCAAAGACCACTTTCATGATGTAATACCACAAGGTACCCCATGACAAATCGCTTTCCTGTTTTGAATTTAAAACCAATCATATCAAGTTCACCACAAGTATGCTGTGAGAAATTCTCCCTTTTAAACCTAATCCGATAAGTGTAGAATATATGGCTTATACCATGCTAAGACAATTATCTTTACTGGAAAATAATTTTAGGTCACCACCGCATAAAAATGTGTGAATGGTTTAAATTCTGGCACCAGTAGGAGTCGGTAGGCTGATATCCGGCCATATCATGGCTCCCGAGTCTCTTCTTTTTTCTCGCAAATATGTCTGGCCCCGATCAATTGAGAATTGGTTGGAATTTGAATATTCCGCCAGAAAAATGTGCGGAGAGGACAGAAGAGACTCAGGAGCTATAATACAGCTGGATACCAGGCTATGGAGCCTTTACAACTTGTATGCTCTCACTCAGGAAATATGGAAAGAGACCTTGAATGCCAGACATATGGGAGACTGTTGCTATGGCAACGATCAACTGAATAGATGACAAATGGTCCCATGGATGCAGATCAAGTTAAAGATGGCAGTTAGCTACAGACACAACAATGCACAGTCTTATCAACACAAGCCGCCTGGTGTCACACCTGCTGATAGCCTGATTAAATCTCGCTTATAGCAGCCCGCCCAACATCCGCCGAGGGGCCAGATACAGCCCCAACAGCAGAGTTTGTGTAACACAGACTAACCTGCTAGCTGAGGACTGGACTTGGAGAAAGAAAAGTTCTGTCAAGACGGGCATTTTGTTTGCCATATTATGATTTAATTCAAGCATTTGTAAGAAAAGAGTAGAAACAGTCTCCTGGCTCCCGGGATTTGAACCCCTGCGGACTGCAGTGGCGGTACCAAAAACCCCTATGCCAAAAGCTCAGAGCCTTTGGCATGGTCAGTTTGGCTGTTACAAATTCTTCAATTTTGTAGCTGGATGCTATTTCAGATTTGTCTCACATCTATCTATTTGTTCCTTTCGTTCTTTTGATCAAAATAAGAGAGAAGACAAAACAACTTTTCTGTACCATTTCTGTAACAGTGGGGTTTGAGCACCACCAACTGACCATTTCAAATAGTCCAAACCTTTTGGTGAAGTGGGGATGGTGTTGGGTTAGTAAGCTGACAGGTCCAGGTTCGATCCCCCTTAGCTAGAAGACAGTTTGTTTCTAGAATCTAGTTTCTACTTGCAATCCCTTCCCTGTACAGACACAAAGTCACATGTACAAACAAAAGAATTTAAAGAAAACAAAAAATCAGACACCAGACTTCTTTTGAAAGCTGTCACCTTAACAATTTGAACAAGTCTGGCATATGGAAAATGAGCATTAGGACTACATTGGTTATATCCCCCATCATTTGTCAAATCCAAATGTCTGACACTTGACATAAGATATAAAAACCACCTGTTTTTTTAAACATTCATGAAAGTCTCAAAGGGCTTTTTTGCCACCATAGATGCAGCTTGTGCCTGGAATTCCCTCAATCTCTTTGGAGATTTCTGAGAAATAATTAACAGGTTAAGTTACAAAAAATTTCTTTGTTCTTAATTCTGACGAATCTCCAAAAAGGCTGGGAAAAGGGTAACCATATACCTCCCAGTTTCAGGTATTACAAACAATAGTATCAATCCAATTACTATAGCCTTTTTTTTCATCCTCAGTAGTAGGATATATCATCAACTTTCAAAATTCTACCAGATGGCAAAGAAAAAGATGTACAATGTACCAATGCAGCATCAGTAATCCTGAGTTACATACACTGTGTTCAGGCCACACCAATTTAATTTCTTGGTTCACGGATTCGCTCGCTCCTATTTTTTGGGAAAAAAAATAAAAATAAAAATTACCACTCAGCAAATTTTCACCATTAATGAAACCATTCACCAACTTTCTGGTGTAGCAAATTGGCCTTTATATTATAAGCTCCTTAAAGTGTGGGTACAGGTGCTGTTACTGTACAAAAATAGTGTTTTTGTACTTTTATCAAGCTGAAAACTTTTTTTCTTTATGTTTTGGATTAGCCGTTACCTTTACCCCAACCATTAGTAGTATTATGGAACTCATTGGAATTATAATTGAGTTCATGTCAATGGCTCTTCACTTTCCTATGTTTCCTGTTTTTTACTAGTACAGTTTTACCAGTCCAGTTAAAACGTAACTTCATTATCATTTCATACTAGTACTGCAGTTACTGAAGCCGGTGCAATGGCCTAGTGGGTAGAGTGTTCGCCTTGCATTCGGAAGGTCGTGAGTTCGATCCCGGCCGAGTCATACCAAAGACTATAAAAATGGTACATGCTGCTTTCTCTGCTTAGCACTCAGCATTCAGGAAAGAGTATGGAAGTTGAACACACACCACTACCAGTGGACTAGCCCCCTGCTGTAGTGATTGCGTTGTGTGTGGCCCAGGGCTAATGAAACAGAGATGGACACCGCCCTATGTGCCAGAAATGGGCACTGCCCTTGGCGCGGGAAGGGTTTAACTTTTTAACTAACTGCAGTTTCTAAGAACCGTTGGTAAAGATCAGAAGAACCTTTCCAAAAATGAGGAGAACTAACCCGTGCCAAAGCCCAATATATCCTTTAATGGTTCTGACATTTTCAGCCCTACTTTGAGTGATGCAAAGTGAAAGGCTTTTATACCCAGGGCTATCTTTTTATAATATATGTTTGAAAATCCAGGTTTTCAAGGGTTTTAGCACACTAATACATGTACATATGATGTAGTAGTTAGTGTTGTAATCATTTCTTTTTTAAGTGAAGCTTTACAAACTTTTAATTGTCTCCTGCCTCAAAGGAGTTATAAAAACAATTCTGTTGCAAATAATGAAATTTGTTCTACATTTTGAATATATACACATCTAAGACTAGTTTTTGCCTCTTTGCCTTTATTTGTCCAAGCCACTTTTGAAAGAGTTCCTACAGAAAGTTTTACAAAGCCACAGTTTTCAATCTCTAAACCACTCAAATGATGCAAAATCAATTGTTCTCTTGAATGCTAATGAGGTCTTGTCCTTCATATTAACTTAAAGTGGTTGGACTGCTAATGGCTAAGAAGAAACTGTCTCTATTATTGTTTATAAACTGTTATTGTTGTGTGATCTCTAGGGAGACAATTACTGAAAACAAACTGGTCATTTTCACCCCAGGACCACCAGGTTATGGACAGTTTTTTTTAGAGTTGAGGCCGCCCGGTTTTGGAAGGATCGAGTAACTTTGCAAGCAGGCTGCGGATCTATTGAGCAGCTTTAGACCTTTTTGATAAACATGGAATAAAATTGTTGGGAAAACGGTTGCGGGACATTCACAAAATCGTTGTCGCCTTGAGGAATTCTAACCTACCCTTAGTAAGAATTGTGTCTTTTAAAATGTTTGTCATCTTTTAGACATTGAACTTAGTAATGGCAGATAAACTGTGATAAAAAAAAAAACACATCGAAAATCTCCATGAACCCTACATACAATGTGTATATATTTGATATGTGTGATGTAGTCATAACTTTCTAGAGTTATGAATCCATTTTCATCTATAAACCCATGTGAGGCTGTCAGAATCCCATCTAGAAAGTCAAGTGCTTGAACTTATTTGCAGTAACATCTTGGGGCCGTGCAATTTGTTTGTAAAGGACCTTTTTTACGAGTTTTCATGAGGCCCGTTTGGTACCAGTATCTTTATGGCGCTTGTAAATTATGTCTCAGACTACAAAACAACCAAATGGTTGAACATTTAGACTGATTTATAACCTCACTAACTTTAATTAACTTGTTTTTATTCACACAGAAATTAAAAACAGAGTGAGGTACAAATTAGGAGACAGGGCCTGAAAAAAGATCAAAGACACATGAGGCACAAAACATTGTCTGCCAAACAATTAGACAACTTCACACCCCTTTGCTAACTCGTAAAATGCTAAGATCAAAGCGGTGCCTACCCCTTCATTTCCACATACTTGGCAAGTAGAAGTGACACAATATGTAATACAAACAGATAGAGAAAGGTTATTGAAATGTAGAAAGACTGGTTCCCTTTAGACAGCGGCGTTGCTGAAAGAAGGTTATCTCTCCAAAATATCAACATGTCCACAATTTACGGATCGGGAGACGAACCCCTGAAATTGCATCTTCGCCCCAGGCTGTTTTGATGGTACCCTACACTTTTGTTGCAACCACGGATTCTTGCATTTTCTGGAAGTCTAGCATTTTCTTTCCCGAGTAACCGTATAATTTGCACTCCATTTACAATACTTTGCATGAGACAGGGCATAGCAGATATTTGAAAGATAAAGCTCTTTGTGTCTGTGTCCGTTTCTCAAGCATGGTAATGATATCTTTCCCCACTGACCACTCCATACTGTCTCCAGCTTTCATATGGTAAAAAGATTGCTTCATTCCAACAGTGAACACAATAAAAAGTGACCCAACGTTGGGACAATTGGGGACGAGAATCAGGGGTGGCTAAGTGAAATGGACACCCCATTGAAATGCAGCGGCCCGCAAGACAACAGCAAACGGGGAACAGAAAGGCGGCTGAGGTCGGCTTTGTGCCGGTCTTGTTATCCTTTAAGACATATCAAAAAGCGTAACAGCAGCACGGGTCGGCGATGAAATTCGAGACAACTCCGCTTCTATCTTTTTTCAGTCCGTCAATGGGTACCTACACGGGCTCTCTATCCAGAATTGACCTTGTCGCCCCGTTATCCTATCGCTTTACTCGACCCTCTTTGCTACAAATATTGAGAAAATTATCCACGTTCAATTCAGCGCTAATCTTTTGTTCTCTCTCACAAGGCGAGGCTTGAATGTCCCAAGTATCAAAGTCAAATGACGGCGCCGCAGTTTGTTGTGTTTGCCATCCAACCTATTCACGCCATCGGCGGAGAAAGCGACAACGACGGAAATCTGTTGAGTATACAGAACCGTTTAGGGCAGAGTTTGGTGTTTGCCTCACGTTTTTTGAAAGGCGGTGAAAGGAAAATGTTGGCATTGCAGCCTTTTGTCCAGATAGGCCAAACAGGACTGAAAAGAAGCAGTTTGTCCAGGACACATATTTGTTGGACACCTCTCCAAGATAAAACTGCATCTTCAACTACTGAGCGAGACACATCGTCTAAGTATCCATGCTGCTTACTTAAAAAATGAATGAATCGTTTCAAAAGAAAAACCTCTTCTTTAGTGAGGATAGGACCTATTTGTCGCTTGAAATATTTGCTGGTGAAAAAAAAATCATATATTGGTCTATGAATGAATGAAGACCTTTATTGCATGTTGGTCAATGCAAAAAAAATATTCACACAGACACAGTGGTATTGAAATCACATCTGTTTTCTTCCAGATATGATGAAGCATTAGTTATCTGCTTGAGATTCAACCTTGTTTAGCTTTAGACCCCATTCACACTCAGAAAAACGATTTGGATAAAACATTTATCCGAATAAAAAAGATTCTATCCGATCCAAAATTGCGTTCACACTCGTCTTTGGCAACCCGATTAGTGCGCCCTCAGTCTTATCCGAATAAAACATTAGGTTGAGGTCAAAGGGTAGCGTCATTTCTTGCAGCTCAAAATGGCGGGAATCCACCAACTTTTGATGCTGTTGTTCCTCTGGAGAATGTTCTGTAGTCGTAGAAGGGAACGCAATCAACGGTCTTTGATCGCGAGAAGGTTTCACCGACAAAGTCTTCTGCATATTGGGATAGCTGTAGTACAGCTCATATGTACGCCACCAGAGCGGCAGACAGAACGATCTGGGAGCTGGAGCGAAGCCATGATTGGTGGAACAACATTTTGCTTTGAACATTTTAAGACTCGGAATGGCAGAAAAACTTCTATTGAGCAAACTCACCTTTGACAAGTTGCATCCTATCCACTTAAAGTGAATCCCATCCACTTGCACGTTCACACTGCCGAATCGTACGAATCGAGACTCTCCGCGGCGCAGTTTTATCCACTTCCCGGAGTTCTATCTACCTCCCCGAGGTGGAACACGAGGGATTCGAATCGATGAAATCCAAGTGATTTGGGAGCGTTCATACTGCTAAGTTTTATTCAGATCGGGTAGTTTTATTCGGATAACATGTTTTATTCGAATCGTTTTTCTGAGTGTGATTGGGGTCATTGTCTAATCCAACCATCACTCTCCACCGGCAAGGGTTGGGATAGTCGAAAGCTAAACATGGATGGATCCCTGGCTTACATAGGAATGAAGCTACTTTAAATGAAGGAAGAAAAAAAGTAACCAGACTTATTCAAAGTCTAACAATGATCAAGGAACAAGCTACACATTACTGTATTACCAGTATTTTTGGTTTTAGTTTCCAATGGCAATGACTTGAATACTAACGAAGTGCCAATGTTGGTATAAGCTAACCTAATCTAATTTTGTACCGCCCTCTGTACCGCAGCGAAAGTCATTTATTTTACAACTCAGCAACCTTTGGCGTAATATTTGTCTTTCTTATTACCACATTTTTGGCTTTCTGATCCACGGAAGAATGTTTGTTTTTCGGCAGGTACGGCGCTTAAGATTTTTGCCCTCTCTCTGAGCGGAGTGTTAGTGGCCACCTGCATTCTCCGGTATAACAGCTATGACAGGCGTATGCTGGCAGAGGCAAACATTCCAACTTTGCCTATTTGTAGAGCAAATCCTGAGGAACGGACTTATCCATAAAGAAAGCCGACTTTCGCCTTTTTAGCCTTGCAGATTGTCGTTCTTTTCTCCGCCTTTAGAAATCTCCTTATTCACATGCAAAGTTGAGGAGAAAGCGTGAAACCCGAAAAGAAAGGCGGGGCATGTCCGCTGAAAAACTGCCGACGGATTTTGTACTGAAGTGGGGACGAAAATACCCAAGGCTTGTGCTTTTTCTTTGGTTTGTATTTTTTTCCCTCGGTTGATTTCCAAAAGAGAGAGAAATCTACTCAAGTTAATCTGTTGTAATCTGTTCTAGATTTCCGGGGGCAAGCACTACGGTAACGCACGCGTCAAGAAAAAGAAAATAACTAACCTATTTTGGAAAAGCAGTGAAAGCACACAAAAAAAAGACAATTGGCGGGGAACGAACTGAAAACTTAATGTTATATTTCAAAAATTCAGACTGACAACAGTTTAGGAGATGAGAGTTTCTGCGTGAAGTTTTATCGGCAACCACCGAAGCGGTGTGGCAAAACATGCGGGAGAGGGGAGCAGGAACACCCGACACCAGAACAATAACACACCGGTGCCCCCAGTGTTGCGGACCGCTCCGTCCTTACACAACAAACTCTGAGGAATGAGGATCCTGGACAAAATCGGCAAATTCCTACTTTATGAAATATCAATATAGGAGGTTTCTGTGATGTACAATTCTGTTTAAACCTAAGAAACTCTCTGATCGTCGGGGTGCCGACCTGGGCTTTCGCTACGGTGTTGTCAATTTTCAGAACCCCGCCGACTGACAAAAGAGCGACACCGTGCAACTTCTCAACACGTTTCCTGGACAAATACTGCACAAATATCGCCGTAACTCGCTTCACAGACCCCATTCCCAACACCTGCACATATCATGACCACTAAATCCCCTAATACCATTGACCTACACACTTACTGGAGCTAATTTGAAGTCCTTGAGGCTCTTGAATGGGACCATAGTGTACCATAACCGCTACCGTAGTTAGAGAGCACAACTTCCGCGGGTCTACCCGCCACGTTTCGGTACAACCTACGGCGTGATATGCGTTCTTACCTGTCGTCGTAGGCGAAGTCTGCGTCCCAGGTGTTGTAGTAGAGTAGCAGGGCTAACAGAGCGGTGGCTAGCTCGGGATACATGGCGGGAGGAGCAGGGAATCCCGGCCGGACACCCCGACATGTAGCGCGCCTTGCAGCACGACTGACCCGCGGCGGCTTCGAACCATTGATCCCGGGGTCAGGTTGCCGGGCGCTACGGCGCATGCTCACTACAATCTACCATGCAAATAAAATAACGCACGCTTTTTCATAGACATACCGTCGCGTTGGCGCCAGACTTTTTTCCTGGTCCTTTCCCTACATTTTAAACAATTAGATTTTGTCTAAGTTAACGTTTAGTGTGTATTATATTAAGCATTATAATAAAATGCAGCACGCTTTTTGTCAGACATACCGTCGCGTTGGCGCCTACTTTTTCGGGTCCTTCCTCTACATTTTAAACAATTAACGTTAAGCTATTTTGAATTATATTGCCTTTTCTCTAAGTTTACGTTTAGTGTGTAAACTTAAATTGTGTACAATCTCCAATGCAAATAGAAATAACGCACGCTTTTTCACAGACGTTGGCGCCCGACTTTTTCATGTCCTTCCTCTACATTTAAAAAAAATCAACGTTAATATATTTTGAATTATACAGTGCTTTTTCTCCAAGTAAGTTTACGTTTCGTGTGTATATTGTAATAACATCATATCAAATATTTCAACATCGGATGGGGGTTACGAGTCTACAACATTTGTGTCCTGCAAAAGTTTATTTTGTTCATACTTATTTCATTGGATATCTGTTAAGTGGTAAGTTTTGTCAACTTGAGTACCTCTGCAAAAATTGATTTTGACAACCGCAGATTTCGATAGTCAATTCACAATAATACAGTACAATGCAAACGACTTACCAATACCATACGTGTATTAAACAACAAACAAACAAACAAACGAAAATGAGTAGAAAATGCAGTCCAAACATACAAACAAATGACTGCGTCGGCGAAAGTTTAATAGCCATGGGTAAAATGTTTGCGCTACAGTATACCAATGAGGTTCCTTGATCATGCAAAACACAACCGCATAAATTCTCCATTGTCAGAATTTTTAGATAGCATCCACTATCTTTCATCAGTGACTGAGAATGTCGGTCTGAGAATGTCAGTATGCGGCACTCACTGACTGATGAAAGATACTGCGTGCTGTCAGTTATCAGCAAGGTGTTGTCAGTTGACTTATAACCTTCGCCAAGAATGTCTGGATACCAGACCCCAACTTCAAAAACATCTATCGTGTTGGGTCCTGCACGATAGATATTTTTGAGATCGGGCTGGGGTGTGGTTACCAGGCTATTGCCAAGAATGTTATGTTTTCGGGGTGCACTAGTGTGTGTGTCTGTCCGTCTGCGAACTGCATAACTCGAGAAGTCGAGAATTGATCTTTATGATATTTATTATCTCGGTAGGGGTTGGCATAGGGAAGAAACGATTAGATTGTGGACCTCCTAGCGGATTGCCATGATGCTGCAGCGGAAGTTTTGGTTTTGCTATCTCGGAATCTCGTGTCCTTGACAAGCTATGGTCACAATTTTTGGGTAGTAGCTCTTGTGGTCAGGAAGAAGGGATATAAGAAATTGCAGTTGAAAACGTTGAAACGGGATACGTCAAAAAGTGATCAATGAATTTTTCTGATTTTTTTACCTGTATGTAACTTTGACGAAGACCAACCTAAATTGTAATGTTAATCATGTGAGTTTGGACTTGATATTTTCATACTATGTGTAGATTAATGAGGAAAAAGACAATAGGTGTAGCTACTTATTTTTGTACCTATTTTTATGTGATTCCAAACATACCGTTCTGTTGAATCTAAACGCACAGTACCTGTCTTTCTTTCTATCTGTTTTGGCATTGACATGTATATAACATAAGCATCCATTCACATACCCTTCAAAGATTATTGCCCAATCGGTAGGATATCGATATGCGAAATTTCTTCATGATTTGACCGATATAAGAGAGATTACACAAACCAAGGAGGTTTTACCCTCGGACTGATACCACTGTCACATTATCCACGATCTTCGGGCGTATCGATGGATCGGCCATATTTAAGATCGACAGAGGGTTGCTCGTATTTTTCACCTGAAAACCGTCTCTGTCATATACGACAAATTCTGTACCTTGTACAATTGTTGTGCAATAAAGTATAAGCGTGGCTCGGGCGATTGCCGCAGAATCGTCGTCCGATCGATTTTCGCAAAATGTGACATGGGTATAAAAAAGACGAAAGTGCGAAATAGCCAAAAGCTCTTTTCAAGTGAGGTCGTGGTTAACGTTACCAAACAAACAAAAGAGGAGAATTGTCCTTCCGTAAGGTCTTAACATTGCGTTAACCTCTCGGCTAAAATAAATAAACACCGATAAAATGCATAACGCAATCCGACAATCACGCATGCAAATCAGCTAGAGATCCGGGTATTAGCTCAGCTATTTCAAGCTTCAGAAGTATGTCTGGGAAAATATCACAAGATCTTAAAAATGTGCATCTTGCAAAAGCAAACTTAACCATAAACAGCGAGCTTTTGTTGACAAAACGTTACTTCAGAAGATATCTGATCTCCCTGGCATTAAGTTGAAAATAGAATAAAGAAGTAAATGGCAAGTGGCGTGAAAATGGTTCTACGTATATATTTCGATCACTGCGTACTCTATTTCTACTCACAGCGAAAGAAATAACCTATCTCTGTTTTTTGTTGATACCGTTGCCATTGGCTTCTTTCCAAAGTGTGTAAGCCTGCTGTAATATTCCAGCTTGAAATAATACTCATTGAAGACACAAATAGGCGAGAAACTAGGTTGACCTGCAAGATAACAACTGGATAGATTCTGGAAGCTGTCTTATTACCTGGATGTCTAACCTGCATATCGGCGTAGCTTAAAATGTACATCACATTTTTCAATACTAAAGATCATATTGACATTTCGAAGCAACTTTATGGAACCATCTTTCCTTTGAACAATTGGTGGAACTGACACTGAGTAGATGGAGATAAATGTTGTTGTTAAGTACCATAATTAATGATAAGAGGGCGCCCTTCGTCGACTTACGGTTTGTACTTTGACTTCAATCTCAAAGAATGTTAAAGCAAGGTGGTTTTAAACTTCCTTGGTTAAATGTTTCTACCGTTTTGTCGTATGTCAATTATGACCTTGGTGCATGATGAGATGATGTTTTTTGAGATGTATGAAAGGATTGGATTGATGTCTACAATTTAAACAGAAGGTTGAAGATGAAGCAGCGAAGATCTAGATAAAAAGGCCACGAGAATCACGTAATGAAGCGTAGCGAACCGACGGCATGCATTTTTCATCGGGAAGACCTTGTCATTACTTCCGCTTGTGAAGTTCCGTATGTCCGCCCTACCCTCGGGAATACAAATGTTATCTCCGAGAAGATATTCGGTAGAGAGAAGATCGAAATATACTTAGCCCCGTGAAAACTGTATGTTTGTTTGTTTGTCTTGGTGTGTGTCCGCAGTTGATATTGTAGAGACTATTGTAGTAACTTTAGACTGACAGGATAGGAAGGTTGACTTGCCCCTTTCTTGCTGAAAGTAAGGCAGGAATTGGCTGGATATGGTGACAAGTTTCAGAAAAGAGTTTAGCCTGGTACCCAACCGTATTATATCTCCCAAGCCTCTTCTGTGTATTTGCGGAGAGGACAGAAGAGACTCGGGAGCTGTAAAACGGGCAGAGAAATTGGCAGATAATGAATAGAAATAAATGCACAAAATTTTCAATATTTTACGGAAGTGTGATCACTTAAATCTTTTTCTGGTTGTACAATGGACCATTTGTCTGATACAATACCCCCTCCAACGTGTCAGAAAAGAAATACCGGGAAAGCTAGGAAACGTCACGATCTTTCTCCAAACATCTGCATTATTTTTTTGGTTGTGTCACGGGTCATTTTTCAGATACGACAATGAAAATATCTCTATTACAAATTCATGCCCGAAGGCTAATTGCAAATACACATGGTAATACAATAATGATGATGATAATAATGACAATAAGGTATAGAATACAGTATGAAATAAACGTAAAAAGCGAGGTGAAAGTCCTCAGTCTACTACTACTAATCTAAAACGGTTGCTATTGGTTTTATTTCTTTTCTGTGAGCAGTGCAGTGGAGGATGAAATTCCTTGATGAATTATACATTTTTAATATTTTTCATGAACTTAGAATATTGCACTATATTGTATACTCTCCAATTCCATGTGTATTGTCTCTGTTTTTGTCAGCCGGGCTAGCTCTTTGTAATAGCCATAGGCTAGTTGGGCAGCCCTGGCAGTGCATGCTGAACAGCTAAACCAATAAACATAAACAAATTCCTTCCCACGTGTGAGAAAAAAAACGCTATCTGTATCTGCTTGGAGATCCCACAGATGATGTACAGTCAAACCTGTCTATAGTGGCCACTCAAGGGACCGGACAAATTTGGCCACTACAGACAGGTGGCCTCTGTATAGAGGTGGTAACTTGTAGATAAAATACCCAAGGGACCGACAAAAAGTGGCCACTATGGACAGGTGGCCCCTCTGTAGAGGTGGCCCCTAATACAGGTTTGACTGTATTGGTTTCAGCACCCTTACCGACGTAGTTTACAGGCCCGTGACCGCTTCTGTTTTTGACAGGCGCCGGCTTGTCGCCACCCCCCCGTCCGTACGTGGTGAAGTCCAAGTTTTGTGGCATCTGTCGCGCGACCTTCGACCTTTGGCGTGACAGTTGCGAGCTGACACAAAACCTTGATACGTGAATGTGTGACGTCACAAAGGGAGACCGACCCTAGCCATGGCCCGAAAACTATTAGCAATATTCCGTCCAGACGTCGCATGTTGTTACAATCTACAGGGTTCAAAGTCGACTTTTGACAGTGGAAGATGATATGCATGTATGCAAAAGCTTAATATATACAGCTGTGCAAGCTACTGGTATGTATCAAAGAATTCCGACTTGAAAATATATCACACCCTTTAACTCCTTTTGCTTGGTTTTATTTACTAAATATGACACCTTCCCAGATCTTTTTTGGCGCACTTACTGGCTTGTTGTTGTTGCTGTTGTTGTGCTCTTATTAAAACTCTTAGCCTGATTTAATCGCACTTCTATACAGCATTGCTGGCACCTGCGGAGAGGGTCCAGTAACAGGTAGTCTCTACCAGACTCCCACCTGGCCGAAATGTAAATAATCAAGTTTATTGCAAATTCTTGCCCGTGGGCTAATTGCAGGTAACATAGATTCAAACAGTGTAAGATACAATAACACAAGTGTCTACTCTGGTCTAAAACTAATAAAAGCTAACTCTAGATCCTGGGTTATTGGGTTCGACTCCTTTTTCGAAGACAGTGGAAGACGAAAGATCCCATATTTTCTATCATGTGTGGGTTTAGTGATGTTAAAAGGTGAATTGCTTTCTTTTTGTCAGTGAATGTGAGAAATTTTGGATGGAATTTGATGGCTTCTTTGAACAGCTCTTTTCTTTCTTGATTATAGAAAGAGCAGTTTGACATAAAATGTGTCTCGTCTTCCACCACGCCGAAATGTAATAGCGTATGAATAGGGAACTTTGTCCAAGTTATGAATACAAGTTGAGTAGGGGACATTGGTCTAGGAGTGAACTGACCGGCCGGCGGATAGCTGGATAGACTGCAAAAGACTGACTGAGATCCCATGGTAACTTATTTGTCCCTATTTGGCCAAGTTCTTGTCTTTTGTCATCCAGCTGACACATCCGCCTGGATACATGCCAGGACAGCGGGGTTTGAGTTACACAGACTATCAAACTGTCGTTCGGCCGTCACTGCAGACTTTCGACACTAGTAATCACTTTTTCCCGTTTTTCAAAAGGCTTTAATCATTTGGGACAGACCAACGCATCAGCCAGCACTTTAGTACAAAGGTACAATTAAAACTTTACCTTTAATGAAGAAAAATTATGCTAGCAGCTGATTATTGTCAGAACTTTCGCAAGACAATGCGAAATGTGCTGTTGATAGGAAATAAAAAATGCATCTCGACATTTGCTTCGGATATTTGCTGCCTGTTTGACAGCAATATGACTTAGGTACTTGATGTACCCGACAATTTGACATTCACAACATACCCTACAATTCGTATACGAATGAATTATAACATAACAAATTTGAAATGATTACCTGAACTGATATTGCTTTGCCTTAATATGCCCTCCCGGGAGGGAAATGTGTCGTTGTTAGATTGGAATTTCTTGCACGTGTAAATTAATGACGCTCAAAATGTCATCTTCGATGCGTGAAACAGATTGTCGCGTCAATAGTAAAGCAGAAATATATTACTTTCCCTCATATTGTCAACGTGTGTCGAATATTCTTCTCCATAATGAATGCAGGTGAATTAAGGTTCGGCATCTACTAGAGCTGTATACCTAAAGAAATTTTATTTACAGGTACAGGTACACGGGTGTAGGTACAGGTCCAGACCTTCACCTGTACCTAAGCAAGTTTGATCAATTATCAGTAAGTTATAAATGTAGCAAACTGTCTTACTTTAGTAAGAAATTGTCATATTTGTACGAGGATTTAAATATTTGAACGCACGATTATCACAATTGTCATCTTTGATTTGGAATTTACTTATCTTTAGTCTCAAAAAGTGGTGTTTAAAACAGTTATTTAGTTGTTTAGGTACAGGTACAGGTACATAGATGTTTAGGTCCGAACCTGTACCTAAACGATTTTATAGGTACGGTACAGGTACGGGTATTTAGGTACACAGCCCTAGCATCTACGCAATTGACAATATCCAAAGATTCAATCTTTACAATGATATGCGTAATAGCCTTGTTAATGTTAAACGTGTTAAAGAGAAATATACAAACATAACAAAGGTAGACATGTTTAAATATCTGATGTCATCAACTAACTATGACATATTGGAAGAACTGTGTAAGTTCGTTTACTCTTGTTTTAAGAGGAGGGACGAAGCTTGTAGAAAATAGTTATTATTAGGATATATCATTGTTTATTTGTTGTCATTAACTTTATATCAAACTTAATGCATTTAGCCCCATTGGGGCATGAACATGCAATAAACATCATTGTCATTGTCATATGCATTGTCATTAAAGTTCGCCGTCGAGGTACTTGACAATACCTTAAGATTCAATCTCTTCACCTGGATAGTATACAGAAATTTTATCATGGACGTTTCGAGTGATTATATATATCACTCTTATCCTCTCACTCATCCTCGCCGCAAATCAGACTTCGCTGTGGCAGGCCGTCATTGTTTCCCACGCTTTCCTGTCTGCTCCTGATCGTTTCACAACCTCCTAAGTGCATCTCAGTATTCAGCGTCACTAGAATGAACGTGTAGAACAAATCATGAAACTTGAAAAAATAAATCATCTAATCATCTGGACGAATGTTGCCGAGTATGTTAAGAAAGATTTTGACACGAAGAAATGATCTTTCAAAACACAATTTTACCGATATTAACTTCGAACAGTAAAAAATTTACCCTATCATTTGGATTTTGTTCATATCAACGGATATGATACGCTCAAGAATTACCAGGTATCTGTTATGCAAATACCCGTGGGACTGTATGTAATAACGGTTCGTTTTAAGTTAAATATTCGACTTCGGAATACCATCACGCATCACCTTGTTTTCCATAATGAGTGAGGATGGCTACACACAATCTACAGTAAACAAAATAGTCGATTTATCTTTCATTAGACTCACAAACACATGGAGCTAGACATTTACATGTATATTCTTTGAAATGCTTTGAAATTTTGAATTAGAAATTCAAGCAGACCATCGGATCTTTTTCCTTTCAATCTATTCTCTGTCTTCCTTTCACAGTACCCTCTTTTCAACAAGACTTAGAATAGGGGTGTTTCAAGACTCGAGTTAACATCTAACGTTATAAGTAAAATGAGCAATAGAAAGCTGTAAATAGCTTGTATCTTCTTTTATTTTGAATTAGACATTTAAAAGACCATGAGATCTTTTTCCTTTCAATCCATTCTTTGCCCTCCTTTCACAGTACCCCCTTTTCAACAAGACTTAGAATAGGGGCGTTTCAAGACCCGACTTAACATCTAGGGTTATAAGTCTGTTTGCGAAGTTTCCAATAACGCATTCGTCGCAACTAGAAGGTTTAATCCTGACTTATCCGCGTGCCGTGACTACAGAAAAAGAACTCCGGGTCCCAATTTTCACCTGATATTTGTTCACTACGTTCTTTGTCCTACTTCGACTATTGGCATAGCTTCTTTACGTTCTGACGTCACCGTTTGGGAGTAAACAAAGCATCACAATCGTGACACGTCAGCGCACCTTTTGAATCTGCAGGTGCGAAATTTCAGGTTGACTTGAAAGGCGGGATTTCGACTTAGACAAATGGATTGAAAGACAGTCGTGAGACAAAGTTGCTTGTTTTTCGTGCTGCCGCTATAATTTGGTAACGTATTCAAGTTCTTGGCCATTTGCATGTCTGGACGCTAGGAAGAAAATGTCCAATCTGTTGACTGTATTTTGACGAATCGTTATAGTATAGCTGTTACCATAACATTGCGTATTCTAATATTGAATCAAGGTGCAACAGTGCGTTGAGTTTTCGCAACTGAATCGTCAAGGGCAGAAACCAAAACCAAAGCAACAAACTAAAGCCCATTCAAGTCTCCAGAAGGGTGTTTGTGACCATTTGTAGTGTACATTTCAAGGCTCCAAAACCATTTCGAAATTTGTTTACACTTTGTAAATGTACCACTACTTTCGTGGAAAATTCGAAAATATTTCAAAAGTCGAACGATTCGTCATTTTGGACAAAAGGTATTTCAATTGGACATCCCTGTTACAATCCGACCTAGTCACTAGAAAGAAAATGTGTTTTGACGAATTGTTTCATGTATAGTTGTTACCTGAATATTGAGTCTTCTAACATCGAATTAAGGTGCGCGTTGTGTATTCGTTACCCAGGGGTCAAGTGCAGAAACTACGAAACACGTAAAAGCAAAGCAAACACTCGTATGGAGTAAACATTCGCAACCAACAATGTAAACATTTCAAAGGTCGAACGATTAATAATTTTGGATGGTGTCAAACAAGTATTTCAATTGGACATCACTGTTAGCAATCAGATGTCTACAGATGTCTGGGTTTCCAGGTTATCGCGTTTCCTTCGTATTGAACAGACACGGAATAACGACAGCGTTTCCCTGCAACGCCTACTAGCGGGTCAAAAGATAACTGCAGCAAGCTAAGCCTCTTCGCTACCAGGCTGACTTCGCTGGTCATTTGAGGCGATATTTTCCATGTATTGCTCTCATGTTCAACTCATATATCCGTCTACGTAGGCCAGTGTCTTTATAATGTATTCCAAATGCGAGACCAGATTAATCATACATAACTGTACTGTTATCGATAATGTTTTGTTGTTGCTTTGTATGTTGCCTCTTAGTACTATTGTCTGTATAGCTACTAGTATTAGTTGTTATTAATTGCCATACATTGTACCCTGTGCGATTGTTGAGCAATAAAATTCATTCATTCATTCAATCATTTGAGGGAGAATACTTTTCCAGGGGAGTTTTGCTCACAGGAGTTGGTTGGCCGAGGGAAGCTTCAAGACCTGAGTCTCTGAACCTAAGCGTGGGCTGCCTCCTCTGGGCATTTCCCGATTCTTTTGCCGAATTCTACGATCCCCACACCGCCATAGGAAAGCCTGGTGGAGGCTGGAAGACGCATCTATGCTACGAGATCACGGTCGTTTTTTTTGACGTATCCTTGGTTAAATAACACTTGGCCGATCTCCGACACAATCGTCTATTTGTTTGTTCGTTTGTGTCTTTAGTTAAACTCGCGTTAGTGCTCCATTCGGCCGTCAGTGCTGCTTTTCATTAGTCTCTTCCAGACTCCTGTCTGGTCGAATAGGGGGCTTTGGCTAAGTTATGAATAAAAGCCTTGTAGGAGTTAATTGGCCTAGGATTGTTGGCCGGCCTGGCTTCCTAGGTCGCAAACTGTACTCTTCGGCAATCTAACTCCTCTGGTGTGTTTTCTGTCTTATTTGGCCAATTTCTAATATTGTTCCAGCGACCTGTGGAGCCTAGCTTTTCATAGAGGTCTAGTTGTGAGGAGGGTCTGTAGACCACACAACTACACCGGACACCTGATCTACGGTAACTAACATTACTCCTTTGAGGGTCCCGCCCCCTGAAATCTTACGTTTGTTCTCCAGCAATTTTGTACTAATCCATCCAAATCTCTAGGGAGTATTGACTTACGTTTTGTTCCAACGAATCTCAGCTACTTCTAGAGAAGTTATGCTAGTAGTAGATATCCAAACCAGGACTCGGTTGGGCTGTTGTCGATTGACCAAAAGGTGTGACTTAAAAGACAACAGAACACGCAAAACATGGAAATTTGCAAATGTAAACAAAAAAAGTAGTTACTCAAGCAACTGGATATGATTTAGCAAAATCTTTTTGAAAATCGATTTTCAAAAACTTTCCAGACAGTAACTGCTTTTTGGTGTATCTTATTACCTGGATGTCTAACCTTCATCGACAAACACACCTTTTTTATCATCATTATTCCCGACCGGGCCGCGGTTATACCCCCCTCACATTTGGCGCGATTCGATCGGACGACGAGTCTGCAAGCTCTGAACTACGAGGAGGCATGACCCTGACGGGAAGGGGGGACTCTGCCATTTCTTCGTCGGCATCAGGGTCATGCCTCCTCGTAAATTAGAGCTCGCAGACTCTTCGTCCGATCGAATCGCGCCTAATGTGAGGGGGGTATAAGGAAACCTATATGCGACCCCAGCATTACACAGATTACAATATGCTACAATTACTACAATTACGCTTTGTCTTCGGAATCGTCTCTTTGTCTGAGTTGAGAAAAGTTACATTTTCTGTAAGTCCCCGCCTTAAGCTGCTCAATGAAGCAGACTTTCTTAAGACAACATGACGCCGGCGGAACGAAGGAAAGAATGACGCGCCCCAGGAGACGTTTCAAAGGCTTAAGGAAAGGATTCCTGTGGCATTTTACTGCTGGTATGAGATTAGAATTTCTTTATCCGACCACTTAACTAGGATTACGAGTTATCCAGAGACTTGTTTGCGCCCAGGACGGTCGCAACCAGATCTTTGAAATTTTGCAGAAACTTAAAAAGAAGCACCGTAACAATGACATGGATGAATGAGACTAAAATTAGAGTTATACAGAGGCTTGTTTGTGCCCAGGACGGTCGCAACCAGATCTTTGAAACATCGCAGAAACTTCAAGAAGGAGAACTATAACAATCACATGGATGAATGAGTCTAAAATATGATGGGCGTTGGTCTCATGAGAGTACACCAAGGAGGGTCATCAGGCCATGTTGATTAGATTATATGGACAACTATCTACTTGCGCATCAATTTTTGTCCGTTTCCAATACAAAAAAGACGTTTCAGACCATGCTATAAGTCCAAAGCAGCTTCAAAATTAGTATATATTTGCGTTAAGTTGACAAAAAAAATCAGGAAACGGACACTTATGTCTATAGAATGCCAACGTCGATTCAAAAGTCAAAGAACATGTGGGAGAACAAAAACTAAGAACCAAATGTTCGCTTACTATAGTATCGAATCTATATGGCCTCAATTGAAACAATTATAACCTCCTTGGTTGAAAGAAGACCTGATCCCCCAAATTACCCGTCACACCTGTCTACCGGAACCCGGCGGGGCTGTTGGTGGAAACGAAAAATACAAATGTATACGTAAAATAATGCCGACGACTATTCTCTTTACATATTGTGCAGCTTGGTGTCTTTTATATCATACTTCTGGTTCCCGAAAGCTGCCCAGCCGGGCCCGTTTGGAAATGTGACGTAGGCCTTCTGGTACAAACTGGTAGGTTTCGACACACCTCCCTGCGGTCGATTTGGAAACTACATGTAGCAGAAAGAGCGACCGCTCGGTTGTGCACCGGTACTCACTCCTACTCCTTTTACAAAATAACCCCATATATTGACCAATTGTTAGTATACGACCACGCATATAGTTTAGGGAGTGGTGCCTGGAAGGACGATTAGTTCAGCGCTAATAGTTAAATCACCGTTTTCTGGTGGCGTATGCTCACTCAGCCAGTAAGCTAATGAGAGTAATTATATATCTTTATTGCAAACTCTCAAGGCTAATTGCAAAAATACATGTATGAAAGTACAATGGTGATAATGATACTGAATGGTATACAATAACAAAGGGGACATTAAGTGAAAGGTCATCAACTAGTGATACATCTAATCTAAAATGAATGCTATTGGGTTTGGTTTCTTTTCTGTAAGCAGTGGAGAATGAAAATAATAACACTTGTTAACACTCAATGTTAAGGAATGTATGAGAAATATTCTATCATCTCATCCAAAGATTCTATCATCTCTATCTTCATGTCTACCTTGTCCCCCAGCGACCTGGAGGTCAAGGGACAAGGTAGGTAGATACCAGGTACTGTAATAAAATGGCTTTTTCTCATCTGGCTCTCCTCAGACAAACGGAAAAAAAGATCACCCTTCTATAAATGGCTCGTCTCATTGGCATCCAATATCAATAATTACATCTCTTCCACATAACGAATCTAAATCTGATAATGATATGCGAGAGTTAATCTTCCTTATATCAGTTCACTGCCAAGGTTATCTAATTTCTCGTCATGCAATGAGATTTTTTTCAGTTAGAATATATCAGGCGCGTCTGGAAAAGTTTCTCTCTCCGATTACGTTTATGAAGGTTAGACATACAGGGAAACAATATTCAAATACAATTGAATATCTACAACTGGATAAAAACGGAGATTTACTTCCGTATGTTTTGAGTGACATCCATCACTCTTCTCCGATTCACTCTCAAAACTATTATTGTTAACATAACTATGAAAGTTATATATATAGACAAGATTACTTTTAAGGGTATAGAAATTGTAACATAAGAGCTGTGTAAATATGTATCAAACTGTATGGACCAAAGTTCCTCTCTCCGATTCTCTCTCAAAACTATTATAGTAAACATAACTATGTAACTTTACACACGTAAAGTACATAGACAAAAGGTTTAGAAATTATAACATAAGAGCTGTGTAAATATATATCAAACTGTATGTAGCAAAGTTCCTCTCTCCGATTCTCTCTCAAAACTATTATAGTCAACATATAGCTATGTAATTTTACACACGTAGAGTATATAGACAAAAGGTATAGAAATTATAACATAAGAGCTGTGTAAATATGTATCAAAGTTTATGTAGGAAAGTTCCTCTCTCCGGTTCTCTCTCAAAACTATTATTGTTAACATAACTATGAAAGTTATATATATAGACAAGATTACTTTTAAGGGTATAGAAATTGTAACATAAGAGCTGTGTAAATATGTATCAAAGTTTATGTAGGAAAGTTCCTCTCTCCGGTTCTCTCTCAAAACTATTATTGTTAACATAACTATGAAAGTTATATATATAGACAAGATTACTTTTAAGGGTATAGAAATTGTAACATAAGAGCTGTGTAAATATGTATCAAAGTTTATGTAGGAAAGTTCCTCTCTCCGGTTCTCTCTCAAAACTATTATTGTAAACTTAACTATTTTAACTTTATACACACAATGTACATAGACAAACCCACCTTGAAGGGTACAGAAATAGTAACATTATAGCTGTGTAAATATGTATCAAACTGTATGTAGCAAAGTTCCTCTCTCCATCACTCCGTGACATCCATCACTCTTCTCCGATTCTCTCTCAAAACTATTATAGTAAATATAACTATGTAACTTTACACACGTAAAGTACTTAGACAAAAGGTATAGACATCATAACATTAGAACTGTGTAAATGTATATCAAACTGCGGCAATGCAGAGCTCTGCCGTAATTTGGCGCAATGTTTAATCCCGCATTCATTACTTACTTCATAACCTGTCCCTCCTAACCCAATTCCGGTCCCTCGTGATGTCATACCCGACGCACAAACCCTAAGTAATCACGTAAATGCGACAGTCCTATATCATGTCCCCCTACTTAATTCTATTTCCCTCGGCTTGATTAAATGGATTGGGGACCGGGAGGTCGATAGTTACGAAGGCGGGTGGATTAATTCCATTTTGCGATCGGACCCGGAATTTCCAGAGGGGCGTCGTCCTTCAGTGTCCTGGGAAAGAGCTGGTGGTGGTACAAAGAGACGCTGGGAACGATGGAGACGCCTAGATTTGCTGCCTTGTGTGGAGCGTTTTTCCTCGTCCTAACGGGAGTTAGACACACGGTGAGTGAAACGATCACTTTTGATCCTTGATTTAGCTTTTAGTCAATGTAGTTTTTGGGATAGAATCCAAGATCGCTCAAACCCCAGTGACCAAACCCAGGGCACATGTACCGCTATGTCCATCAAGACGATCTTTACCGTCAGCATTAAAAGCCTGGAGAAATTAGCAACTTTTCATTACCGCAATGTAAAACCTCACTGGTTGAAGGTGTACGTGCTGTAAGTTTAACGGTCAGCTATATGAGCCGCGCAGACGGTCATTACGATAAGATAGATGGCCGTGTCTGGCAAGAGAAACTGTTAAAGGACGCACGATAATTCATCATCCTCTATATAGGGATGGAAGGTTCCTGTTTATTCTACTCTCTAAGCAGAGGTCGGTGGGGGAAATCGTGACATTTTCCTTTATGCCGTCTTTTCGGACGATGGGGAGGCTGATCGGATCGAAAAAGACGGCTTAAAGAAGGAAAAGGTCACGGTTTTCTCCATCACTGACCTCTGCTTGGAGTGTACGCACAATGCAGTTATAGGTACGGTCTGTCGTATAATATGAAGCCCTCCTACCCAAAGTAAAGAAAGGGCCACATGTAATGGTTATCAGGACTTGCCAAAGCTATCATGCAAGAAACCGCCAAGGGAGAAATAAATAAAAGAGGGTTAGGCAATAGGAAATTAAAAATGGGAGGATACTACTGATATCAGAGAATGGACCGGCATGACACTAAGTGAAACAGTAAGAAGAACATAGAAGGGTGTAGAAAACTGATGGGCAGATATTCTGTGGTACCCAGAAGGTCAAACAGTTCGACTAAGGGATAGATCATAGATGAGATGAGGAGTCATAATTCCATATGCAGTAGAGACGGCGTACTGCACTTGTCAATTTTGATTATTCCTAAATTAATGGGTTCGTATCTTGGAATGTCCTGTTCAGGATACTCCTCAAATGCCTGGGTTATTCTGTTATTGAAGATGTTAGACTGTCATATGTCTCACACCAGAATTCTCTTTGGTAGTAAAACTAAAAGATATAGTAGTCGTTTTCTTCTGATGACTACCATTGGCCATAGGGTGGGCTATTTTTGTCTGTTCTTTCCATATTGATAAAGAGAAAATTTGACTGAATATATAATCTAATAGTAGCCACCATGATTAATTAGGGGGGCCCTCAGGGGGCTTGTATCGAAATAACTTCTGAACTGCAGGTGAAAGGAGCAGAAATTGAGCAAACAAGTGCACTTTCCTAAGATAGAAATTGGAAGAAACCTGCAGTAATATACTAGTACACCAAAAACCGAAGGAGAGGGAAGTTTCTATGAATTTGATGTCACGTTTTAAGACAACATGGTTTCCTTTTGATGAAATCTCGTAATCCGTTCAGCATAATAGTAAATAATATACTTTTGTTATGAAATGGAAACCTAAAAGTATAACAAATTTAAAAGACATTTTAAGTGAAATCTTTGATGAAAGTTCTTCGAACGGCAACAAAAAGCCCACGATCAGCAAAGTCGGACAGCGTTTCGACAGATATCCGGACACTGGCAAAGCCTTCTTCTTTACAATGTATAACATGCTTGCGTGAAGACTATCAACACTTTCGACATGTTGCTTTAAAAACAGTCTCAAAAATGAATTATCTCTATGGATTGTGCCATTCCTGTACACTATTTCCACAAAAAAAATCACGTAACAATAATGGTACAAATTGTATCTTCCCATCAATTAAATGACGTTGTCAGAATTGCTAAATTGCTCTGGGATTTTCCAAGGGTATAATAAAAATGCTGATGTCCTTACCAGGCAGAAATTCCAGGACATTACTTTCCAAGCAGAGGTTAGGCTCCGGCTTAATATCGACGTCTTTTGAGGCGTTTTTATCAGGTTTTCTATTCTGGTAGGGTTTCCTTTCGTCTGTCAGCAATTTGTCAGTTTTTTTTTTCGATTGTAGTGGCTTGCACAAATGTGTGGCCCAAGGGCTTCAGAAATGGGGATTCAAGTCCGTATGGAATTCTTAGCCTCTGCCAGGCTCCACAAGTAGAAACTGGGTAAATTGGTCGCAAGCCATACTCCTCGGACAACAAAAGCGTACTGTGTCTACACTTGTCCAAGTTCCTCTATTTTTCCAGCGCCCCGTGGATCCTGGCAGAGGCTAACAAGAACTCCATACGCCATACGAAGTCGAATGAACATGTATACGGAAGTGTGAACCCCCTGTAGAGAATAGAGATTTCAGGAAACAAAATGGCTTCATAACAGGAACATTCGGCCGCATTGCCAATCAAATTGTTCAAGTCTCGCGAGACCATTTAACGGTTTCATGGGGCATGTCCCGCTACATGCACTGATTAGCAGGAGTGTGTGGATGTAATGGCAATGTTCCCTAGGGTTTGTCAAATTAGTTTAGGCCATGTTGATTTGATATATGTGGATGGCATCCACGCGCGCATCAATTTTTGTCCGTTTCCAAAAGCAAACTTTTCTACTATACTCTAGTCTAAATCCAACAAAGCGGTTGCAAAGCATACATATGCCGTAAACAACAAACAAAAATATCAGGAAACGGATACTTTCTGTCGTGGAATGGTATTGTCAATTCCAAAGTCTAAAAGATTTTGAAAGAACAAAAAATTAAACTTTATATTATAATAAAGGCATTACTTTTTTTGGCCAACGTTTTTTATGCGCATGGTTGCATCCAGTTTTCGGGTTCGCAGTCTTCCATCACCCTCACACTCAGGGTTGACAATCACGGCAAAGCCTATGATATCAACCCTGACAAATCAGCCACAGTATTCGGTTATTAGGGGTGCCTTGCTTATGAATATTAATGAGCTTGCCCTTATATGGGCAGTCAGCCGTTGGGGATCGGGCGTTGGCATGGTGAGCAAACAAAGTCATGGTAATACGTAACATGATTGGCTGATAGCTTCCCAGCGGCCTTTGCGAGACAGCTTGCGACATCAACAAGCCCAAGGAAGGCCTGTTCTCTGATTGGTTGACAGCTTGTTTGTGGCGACAATCATAATACCCGTAGGTAGGGCCTGGGACAGCAGGGCCCCATAAGGTAGTGCCGTTGGGGACCGGGCGTTAGGAGGATGTCTTCCATATACTAGTAATTCAATCTACATGGTCTTATCAGATGTTAGGTATTACCAGCCAGTACCAAAGATAATAGGATGAACCACGAATGAGCTGTATTATGCAGTAGTATAATCTACCTGTATAACATGTTGCTAGTCTAGAACTAACACTCAATTTTTTTTTCAGACTGCTCTTGTAGGAAGCTTGAGCCACTGCAAGTCGGACGACCACTGTGTCCCATGGGAGTTCTGTGCCAAGCAGCCAAATGATGACAACGGGATGTGTATGGTATGTAACTGTTTTAAAATCCTATCAGACAGCAAAGTTTTTTTTGCCGGGGCGCCGAAGGCGCCCGGCTTTGTGCCCGGTTTAATGGTTCGTCCTTGGATGGGTCTGCTATGGTCGCAAAATGTACCGTGCGTTTTTACGACAATTCTCAGCCCTTCTCAGCCCTTCAAATAAACGCAATGTACCGTGCGTTTTTACGACAATTCTCAGCCCTTCTTAGCCCTTCAAATAAACGTTGTAAGAATACTGTTTATCCATGACCTCTACTCGTACAGAAAACATTGCAGCGCTCATTAGCAAAGTCTAGGAAAGGAAAATGTTTCTTGATTTGCAGTAAAACACTGGTCATGTAACATTTGAGGAGTTGTCGTTAAATCGCACGGTTCATTTTGCGATAGCGTTGACGGGTCCGGGTATTTAGCGGAATAACCCGGAATAACCCGGAATAACCCGGAATAACCTTAATAAAGGATGAAAGCTACCGAAATACAGTGTGCTTTGATAAGTTAAGATCGCAGAATGCAATATTTTGGCATAAAATAATGTATATATGGCCATGGGAACAAGAAATATTACGGTTATTCCGGGTTATTCCGGGTCATTTCGGGTTATTCCGGTAAATACCCTCACGGGCGTTGACGGTGCGGAGGAGGTGAGATTTTTATCGTACAGAAATTGGTACAGTTTGTAAAGTTATCTTTCTGGAATTCGGATGTATTAAAATATAACATTACATTCTAAGGCGTAGTGTCATGTGAGTAAAATGAGCACGACATTTGACGAAAGATTTTGTGGAGGGTATACAGTCAAGTTTATTGTGCAACGATTGGAACAGTTTACGTGCGGGTGGGAGGGGGGCGTGCGTCTATATATGCAGCTGCAGGAGGTCCTGCAGGACATTTTCGATCGTAAGAGTAACGTACAATTTGAAAAGATAGTGATCATGAATTCGGACACATTGAAACATATTTCCAAGGAACGGTATATAGTTTTTTTAGTAAAACCAGTGTGTGGGGATTGACGAGAATTTAGATAGTTTAATGGTGCACTGTGCTTGAGCCGATGCGAGGCATTATGCAGGGCATTTTTGATTGTAAAAATATCGTACAAGTTGAAAAGATGGATCGGATTCTAATACATTAAAACATACATTTCCAAAGAATAGTAGAAAACAACGGATTGTAGCTAACTGTTAAACAATCAGCAAAGCAGTTGGCAAGATGTCACACCTGAACTTTTGTAGATTTTTGCTTTTTGTTGGTACTAGTAAGATGTTATGTGATCAAGACAATATTTTCTTTCTGTTTCAGTGACGCCTTAGACTGTTCTCTGCTATATATACAAGTGACACAGTAATATACAGAAACTTACAGCTAGCAAAAGTCTGTACTCAATAAGATTTTACACAGTACACATTTATACTTCTTCTGCTGAAATCTACGCATTACATTTTGCATCCAACCAAAGAGGTTTGAAAGAGAGTCCTTGATCCAACCAAATTAGACCTTGAGACCTATTAACAGATCATTGATCACTGTGCATTTTGCACATACCAGACTCAATCGTGCCACTGAGCACTGCATTTTGCACACACCAGACCAATTGTGCCACTGAGCACTGTGCATTTTGCACACACCAGACCTATCGTGCCATTGAGCACTGTGCATTTTGCACACACCAGACCTATCGTGCCATTGAGCACTGTGCATTTTGCACACACCAGACCAATCGTGCCATTGAGCACTGTGCATTTTGCACACACCAGACCAATCGTGCCATTGAGCACTGTGCATTTTGCACACACCAGACTCAATCGTGCCACTGAGCACTGTGCATTGTGCAAATAAAGTCAAGCAAAGAACACATATATTGTGAACAATGTGTGAATCTATTTTATCGGGAAAATACCACCAAGGTGACATCATTTTCAGTGGAGATAATAGAGGCAAACAATGCACTGCAAATGCTTTAATGGCAGTTGTTAACCACAGTACTTGCAGACAAGCAATTACCTGGACAAGTACAGACCTTGATGGTGTACTTTTTCAAGGAGATGCACTATACACCTACATAAAACCATCACTAAGATCTGGTGTGGAGTTCCTCTCCGTTGATGATATTCCAGACTATTTGCAACTTTACAACAATACTGTACGTGTATCAATAAAAGAGTCTTACACTGGAGACATATTTGCCACAGAAGCAGTCTATCCTTATTACACCTTAAAGAAAGCCCTAGAAGCAGCATTTGCTGAATCCAACACTTGTCTTTTCATAACAGCACATGGAATAACTGGTTCAACAGTAGCATTGTTGCACGCTGATAACAAGTATTTTGTTTATGACTCACATGCCAGAAGTCCCATAACAGCATTGCCAGATAGCCATGGCACTTCTACTTTAAGCATGCACAGTTCAAACAGCAATCTAGTTTCATTCTTGCAACAACTTAACTGGAACACAACATGCAATTTTGAGGTTGTCCCAGTACAAGCAGAAAATGTTTTCTTATCAGTTGAACCTACTGGTATACACATTATCAATCTGACTAGCAATGTTTCTTCTATGATTGAGTCAGAAAACTGCTTTCAAGTTCAACAACAACACACATACACCTTGGTTAAACCAGAGTTTGTATCTACGAAAGAGAACCTACAACAACCAAACACAGCATTTCCATTTGCACCACATTGTAACCAAAGTACTGGGAAAAACATTGTGCCATGCACCACAAGCAAACATCCAAGTGCTATGCCAGAGAACAGGAATGAAGGCCTCTTGAATCAATTAGTAATGTCACCAAATGCAGCATCAAATTTAAATGATAAAAAAGTGCAAGGTCTTGCAATCCAAAGCGCAATATGCAAGGACAAACAAGAAAAACAAACCTATCAACAGAAGACAGAGAGTCTTGCAGAACAAAGAACATCATACAAAGCAAAGAAAGCAAATGAGACCTGTGAGCAAAAAGCAGCACAGCAAAGTTTATATGCTGCCGTATGCAAATTAAGATTCAGACATCCCTATTACGGACGTGGTAGAAAGCAACACGCCAATTTGATCGTTGATTGGCGGAGAATCGCAGACTGGTTTCTGATTGGTTATACAAGTTGTCTGGTAGGATCCCCCAGACACGTATAAATATCTTCAGCACGATAATTTTCATATCCAAACGATTCAGAAGCTTGAGAAGTATTGACCGTCCATAATCTGTTCATTACATATTCGTACCATGTCTGCCTGTGAAATTTCTGTCACGAAGAAAGAACGACAATGCACATCCGGGACCTCTTCCCGCCTTTGGCTGTGGTCTCGCACCGGAGTTTCTTTTACGATTTTTATATCCGGCACACAGCGCACACAAGGGATACAATTCCGCCCACAAAAGTACGCCGGAAAATCCAATTATACCAGTGAACAAAGGTTTCCAGCCAACTTCCCATAGATTTTAGATATAAACTTCTAGTTTAATAATGATGCACATTTTACTGGAACACAACATGAAATTTTGAGGTAGTCCTTCCAAATGCGCCCCGGCCAGCTTTTTTTAAAAGCTTTCTTGTTTTGTTGGCATCCGTCTGTCTTGGAAGACAATGGTAGGCTGACGGGTTTAAGGCGACCCGTCTGCCTGGCCTGCACGTGGGTTTTTAAGGTGAAGGAGGGGTGTGCACGTCCTTCTCCACCCTCTCTTCCACTGGCGCACTAGTCCTACAGGGGCAACTGTATGCAACGTGTAAGACAGCCCCAGCAGATGCAGGTTTGTTGTTTGGAGTTTCCGTCTCCTAGGAGGACTTCCGACCAAGGATGCAAGGGGTTCCTCCTACCCCTGACTCATGTGTCATGGCGGGTGCATCATGCCCGAACATGCCCCTATGGCCTGTCACCACCACAAAGGCCTGTCACTGCCACTAGCCGCAGCTATGTACTCATTTACACCTGAGTTAGGTGAGGAAAGTCGTGTAAAGTGCCTTTCCCAAGGGCACAAGATCGGTGACACGGCAAGCGGATTTGAACCCCGGACCTCTCGGGCCTGAGACCAACGCGCTCCCGATCGTGCCACGCGGTCCCACACCGTCAGACAGCAAAGTAGACAATGTAAAAAGGAATGAAGTGGCTATAGAAATGATGATCCTGTCAATAACAAATCTTTGTGCTTTTAAAAGGATGATTCTGTTGATAATGGATAACTGTGCATTACTGACAGGATCATCCTGTAAATAACAGAGTTTTGCACTATTGACAGGATTGGCCCCAGGCAATTTGGAAACAGAAGTTGTAAGAAGGAAAAGTGAATCACTGGGCATATAAGGTACATTTAACAATTCAAGAATAAAATCATCTCATATTGGAACAGTGTGTGAAGGCTAGCAGACTGGCGACAGCTACTAGCCCTTGACTAGCCTGGTATCCAACCGTATTATAGCTCCTGAGTCTCTTCTGTCGTATCTTCTGTCAAATACGTATTTGCGGAAAGGACAGAAGAGACTCGGGAGCTATAATAGGGCTAGCCCATGACTACAGTAGAATACTAGTAATCAAACACTGGATTCTACTACACATCTAGTACTACTGGTACTACTACTGGAGAAAAATAACTGAACAAAGAAAATTGGAAAAGTTGTAGTGCAGAACTAAATCATAGCTACTAATCCTAAGAATAACTAAAATCTAAGAAAACCTAATCCTAAGTAATGTTATAACTATGTGACCTTTAAACCCTCACTTTTGAAGAAAATATTAGGAAAAACACAGAAGCAAGTCTTCACAATTTTCACATCAATCAATATGATATGATATTCAGGGCCACCACATTTACTTAAAGATCTCTTGAAAAAAGAAAATATTTGTGGGACACTTAACACATGAAGTTATTAAGCTATTAACTTTGAAAGTTAAATGTCATCCATAAATTAAGTCAGTGAGGCCTTAAAAGTACAAAAATGTAATAATATCCTTAAAAATACAAAGTAAGTAATGTTACAGAACTAGTAAACGTCTTTCATGATGAGGTAGTTCTTTAGAATCGTTGCTAGTGGTAAATGGTGCACTTTGGAAAGCCTATCTTTACCAAGTAGACGGAGGATCTTCATACGACATGCCCGTTGCAGATTTGGGTAATGGTCCTTGTGATAGGCGATGAGTCTCCGGATGTCAGTGTCTGTTGTGGATTCCTCAGCAGTAGGGCTGTGTACCTAAATACCCGTACCTGTACCGTACCTAAAAAAATGTTTAGGTACAGGTCCGGACCTTAACATCTGTGTACCTGTACCTGTACCTAAACAAACTAAATCACTATTAAACACTACTTTTTAAGACTGCTGGACAAGTAAATCCCGAATCAACAATGACAATGGTGATAATCTTGCAGTTGAAACTTAAGAAAACTTGCAAAGAAATTGTTTTGAGATACAAAGATGACAATTTATCACTAGAAAAGACAGTTATGTACATGTTTAACTTACATATATTTGGTTAAAAAATTTTAGGTACAGGTGCAGGTCCGGACCTGTACCTAAGCCCGTGTACCTGTACCTGTACCTGAAAATTTGTTTAGGTACACAGCCCTACTCAGCAGTCAGACCAGCGGCAGTCTTCAGGTTACAGTCAGCACCTGCCATGAGGAGGATCTCCACCTTCATCTTGCTATCACTCTGTCTGGCAGCAAGGTGAAGTGCTGTCCAACTGCCATAACCTGCTTTTGCATTAACAGTTTCAACATCCATTCCCAGACCTGTCAGATGGAGGACCATGTTCTCTGTTCTCCCCGGCCCTCCTTCAACCAGACTCAGGTGGAGGGCTGTATTGTTGGAAGAGTCGCTTTCCGATAACGAAGCACCGTGTTTTATGGCAACATCGATAACATCTATATGTCCACGCTTTGCAGCTTCCAAAAGTGGAGTTCTTCCTCCATAACCGCTTTTCACAGATAGATCGCCACCATGAGAACACAGCACCTCGACAACATTGGAGTGACCATTCCTTGCAGCGTGGTAAAGTGCTGTGCAGTCTGCCGTTCCCTTGGCATTGACGTCTGCACTGTGGTGCAATAACATCTTTATAGCAGGAACATTCCCTATGTCAGCTGCTCGGTGAAGTGCTGTGTTGCCATTGTAGTCTTCTGGTCCCTTTGCATTGACGTCCGCGCCGTCTTGCAACAACATCTCTATAATATCAGCATGCCCTCTGTCAGCTGCTAGGTGAAGTGCCGTCTTGCCTTTAGAGTCGGCTGCGTTGACATCCACCCCTCGGCGCAGCAACAGCTCTACAAAAGGAGCCAGCCCTGATGTAGCTACAAAGTGAAGTACAGATTGGCCGGCATCGTTAGTTGCACTGACGTCTGCCCCTCTGTTTAACAACATCACAGCAGGTGCACTGGCTGGAAGTAGCCCTTTGTCGGCGGCATAGTGAAGCGGTGTCCATCCCTTGTGGTCAGTGACATTGATGTCTGCCCCTCTGTCTAACAGCACCTCCATCATAACACAATCCCCTTCTTCTGAAGCATTGTGGAGGGCTGTTTGACCCCACTTGTTTGCTGCGTTGACCTCCGCCCCTCGGTCCAACAGCAAGTGCACAGCAGGACAGTGCCCTTCCGAGGCAGCATAGTGAAGTGCTGTTTCGTGATAGTACTTGACATGCAAACATTTTGCATTCACATCCACCCCTCCATCTAGTAGGGAGATGATCTTGTCACAGTCCCCGGATGATGCAGCTGAGAAGAGTTCTGCTTTCTTCATGGTTTCACTGTTACACAAGGACTGAAGGTCTAGCATCTGTACCTGGTATGAAGAAGAAATAGAAAAACAACAACATTTGACTCAACAACAACAAAAGCAACATCAACAAGACCTTAGCATGTCCAGGTAAAAGGATACAATATACAGAATTTCAGCTGCAGTACCAAGGTCACACATCAGGGAGCCCAAAGTTGACTTTGACCTTCATCTTCCCTTGCCAACACCTACCCAAATATCATTGCAATCCTTTCAGAGGTTCAAAAGCTATGCTGACTCAAACTTTCAAAGGCAGCACAATCTTCAACAAAAAAGATAACATAAAAACAAATTAAAGGATGAAAGTACATGCAGGGGGGAAGAAAAAAGCCTCGTGGCTTATACATAGTCTTCCTCCAAAGTAACAAATAATAATAATACAATTTTACAACTCATAAGCTGAATAAAGATTGAATAGATGTGTAAAAATTATACATTAGACAATAATGTAACCAAAAGAATTATAAAAGAGTTGGGAGACCTCATATCTCCATGAAATAGTCTGATTATGTACATTATTTCCACATTTACATAATCTTTGTTTGGTTATGTATGCATTTGCATAATTTGCACTTCATTGTGTAAATCTCTGCCAAAGATATCTGCATGCTAAATATCATGGAAATCCATCATTCCTATGTTTCGTTATGCTCTTTGGAAGATTTTGACCAAGTTGCCCGTGCAGATCCAGAGCAAGCCGCTAGGAGGCCCAAACATATACTGTAAATGCAGAAATTTTCGCGGTGGTTTTACATTCGTGGTTCTCGCATTGCAAATTTACCGCGATCTTAAAACCACCGCAAACATTTTTGCATGGCAGTAAGAGACTACAGTGCATGGTGCTACCATGAACTTAAAACCACCGCGAACAGTCCTTTTCCCGCTACCGCGAAATTAAATCCCTGCGAACTTAAATGCATTTACAGTATCACTTCTTCCTTGCATCACAGACCATAGCATGTCCAGGTCAAAAGATACCAAAAAAAAAAAAATCAAAGTTCTGCTGCAGTACCAGGGTCACATACCAGGGGGTCCAAAATCGACATTGACCTTTGTCTTACCAACAATTACCCACATACCAAATATCATTACAATCCATCTAGAAGTTCTAAAGTTATGCTGACCACAAGTTGAAGGAGGCTGCCTAAGTGAGACAAGAATAAATGAATAAATATAGAGAATTCGGAACGTAGGAATTTCAGAAAATTTTATCAATGAGCTTTCAAAGCTCCTTGCTGCCGGTGACGTATGGTTTTCGTAATAAAGGATTATGTCGAACATTATGTCGAACCTGGCGAATTCGGAACTAAGGGATTTCGGAACAGAAGGATTTCGGAACATGGTGATTTCGGTGCATAGGGATTTCGGAACACAGGGATTTCAGAATATTAGTAACGTTAGGGATTTCGGAATTATTTAAGGGACGTGGTCGCCCCCCTCCCCCAGGCATGCATAACGTTACTATCTGTTCATTCATGACACGCACTTGTGCGTACAAAAGCACCGAAAAAAACTTTTAAGAGACTAGTTAATCATTTCAAGTAAGGCAAGGAAATGTAAGTTACCTGTAGTTTGTGGTGGGTACAGAGAAATTCCGTACGACCTGCAGACCGTGGATGCGCCTCTCGTCGCGTCGCGTGGGTGTCGTCATTCGGCACCGCACATATTTTACGACATTTGCTAAGATTGTCGTCATTGACAGTCCTTATCTTCTTGTCAAGGTGCAAAAAACACACTAAAACGGGATCAGCCTGTCAACGTTTACTGTGCAAAAACTTCTGTACTTGAAAGGATCATTCTGTCAATATAACGTTAGTGCACATCTGCCCACTATAATAAAAACGACGATTACAAACTCTGGCTAAAAGAAACGCTCAGTCAGGCTGAATTTAACTAATATAGTGCATAAAATGAATATAGAAACGAAAGAATAATCAAAGAATGCAGATAATGTAGTTATTGCAGTGATACATTTCTATTGATTTGCGACAGTTATCCTGGTGGCCGTTTTGCGGCATAATGATGGCTGCTGTCCTTAGTGCTGAAAATGACATCGACTGATAACTAACTCTATCCACACGATCTTTCCAGACGATGGGGAACATTACCTTTAGTACAAACACAGTATCATCACTTATTGAAATCAATATCTCTGTATGTCACACTGACTTGAATTTTATACTTACCAGAAGATCTGCTCTCCCGAGTAAGAGGGCACATTGTGAGGGCATGGGGCTTGGCTGCCCTTGTTTCCCCTCTTTAAACCAGAATGGCAGTAAAAACATTATGAAATGGCAACGATTGTCTCTTAAGTCTTACTGGAGTTAGACGTAGGACAAACAAAGGCTGCGAAATAATGGACTGGATGTTAAGTCCTGTGGTTTACGATTTAGCAGCATTTTCATTTTACTGGATTTTTCATCTTTCACCCTCGCCCAGTTTTGCGGTCTCCCGAGTATATATCATTCACAAAATTAAGTCAGTGTGACCTAAGCTATAATTCCTTATACTCAGTTTCTTACTGGAATGAGATCTAAAACATCAAATGTGTCTCCTCATTGTTTCAGGGAAAGGACTGCTACAAGCAGGTTGACTGTGTGACGGGGTCGGTTTGTGACTTCAGGGATGCTGGGTTGACAGGCGGGCGGGGGCAGTGTGCCGAGCCGCCGAAGTCAACCAAGCCGCTCCCGCCACCCACCGACCCACAGGCTCAGCAAAATACAGCAATGCCTCAAACTCAAAATCCGGCCGTGCAGGCAAAACCAACCACTGTCTCCAACCAAACTCCACCAAAACCTCTGCTGCCTCCACAACAACCGGCGACGTTGCGACAGAAACCGATGACGAATGCACAAAAACCGATGACGTATAAACAGCGACCGGCTACAGAACCACAGAGACTGGTGAAGTTTCCTCCGGCGGTGATGGCCAACCTTCCCGTAATGCCACCGAAACCCAAGGTTCCGCTTGACAGCAAACCGACGTATGAAATGGTTAGTCGTCTAAAACTGTCTTACATATTTTACACATTCTTTACCAACTTTACACTCTTTTGACATGGCAACATATAAATCTTGAACATAACAGAAAATCTTTCAACCGAGACTGGGGCCGATATCGACTGCCGGGCATCTTTGAATCGTTGCTGACGTCACGCCGCCTTTCAAGTCACGTGACTTAGGGCTGGGTCATTTCAACTTGAGATGGGCCATAGGACTGTCCGAAAGCTTGCTGGTTTTAGAAAGAGTGGTGCTTTGTTTACAGAAATAACGCATACAATATTTTCTATAACAATTAAGAATAAATCTATCTTGCCTGTTGTGTTTTTAGATGAAGTTTTGTATGAAAGACGCGGACTGTGACAGCACCAGCTACTGCGAGTCGAGAGAGAACCAAGTCGGCGTGTGCAAACAGGGGAGAAGACCGGCCGGCATCTATGTAAGTTATCTTGTGGTTACCAATTAACAATGATCCAATATGTTATGGTCGTCCTTGTGTGACTTTGCAATTGCTTTTAAACGATGACGCCGATGCAGCTTTCCGTCTACAAATACAAGACGGGGATGCGCCAGGTCTCCCGTCCGGGTGATTTGAAGTGAAACACCAACTCCAGACGAAAGGATTTGCTCAATCACACACCGGGGCATGCCCCTACTCTTTTTCGAAAGGTGTGGTGGGTTCTTAAACGTGCGTAGGGTGTGGCTCTCCCCAAACGCGGGACCTCCATTTAACTTCCTATCCGATTCCTATCCGAAGTTAGCTACTCATTTTCACCTGAGTGAAGTGGGGAAAGTGTCTTTCCCAAGATCGGTGTTACGACAGGATTCGAACTTCTCGGACCTCTAGGTCCTGAGCCAAACACGCTGCAAATTTTGCAACTAAACCGGAGGTCGGGTAACCGGGCACAGTATACGTTTGGCTTACGTTGATGTGAAGTTTGCTGTATTTCCCCTGCTCTGTAGGGCCAGGTGTGCGGACAGGACACGGACTGTGGTCTGGGCGGGCGGTGTGACCGCACTTTGTACTACGGCATCATGGGAATCTGCCGCGGGGAGAAGAAACCTGCCCCTCCCCGCCAGCAGTCGGACGTTCCGCTGCCTCCAGCCAATCCGGTAGGTAACATTACATGTACATCATCTACAATTTGATCTTGGGATCGAAAACGTTATCCCCCAAATGGCCCAAATAACAATTTCTCAAGCAACTGGATATGGTTTTGGAGACAAGCAGACGTTTCAGATAACATCCGTTATGTTTTGTCAGTAAAATGTTATCTTGGAGTCCTCCATTGATCAACCAGTTAAGTGTGTCACCTGCTTTCGTTTCGGAGATATCTTGCTCAGAGCTTCTGACTGGAGTGGTGCTTCTCGACAAACGTAGCAAATTTAGTGAGTGTGACTGAGAGATTTAGTGAGTGAGTATATTAGTGAGTGTGTGAGTGTGTGAGTTGGGTGGATGAGTAAGTTAGGTGGTTGAGTGAATGAGTGAGTGATCAACAGTAATATTGTTAGCAGGGAGTGTTGCTTGGTGCCCCTCTATTATCAAGTTCGTTATTACTATAGAATAGCACTCATGCAGTCGGATGATGTATATAGAGCTGAATGGGAAGCAAAAAAATAACTTGTCATCTTGAATAAAGTACCAATCGCACTTTCCGTACATTAACAGGCGTGGTCTTCTTTTCCAGATGAAGTACTGTTTCCGCGACAGGGACTGCACGATAGAACAGCGGTGTGATACCTACTACATGCCGCAGTATGGCTATGGTATCTGCGCAGAGGACCTGTCAGCCCTCTCACTGGTAACCGAATATATCACATGTATTTCCGTTTCTGTGGTTGACTTTTCCTCATGCTAGTGTCACATTTCCAACCCGACAACCATACTCTGTAGGGCAGTTTTCGGAAACGACAAATTAAAGTTCATGCGTCATTTCATCCTCTACTTCAATTTGTCTTGCTGAGCCCATCTTTAGACTGTCCCGTGGAGCCCTCATGACATGATGCATGTATGCGGGTCCCCATATCTTGATGGCTTTAGGAATATTTCTCACGTAAATATGTCTAAGCGCAGCAAAGCACACGTAGGCTAGCGTCATATTTCCACAAAGGGGCCCGGCTGGGCAGTTTAGGGGAGCGAAAAAACGATCTGAAAGAGAACAAAAACACAAAACGGACCAAAGATAATTCAACAAACTGCCTTGTGCATATCTATTGGCATAAACTCTAATTTGTCGTTTCCGCAAACGGCCCGACCGGGCCTTGGGTAGGAAATGTAACCTAGGCCAACAAATAAATCTGCAGAGTAGCACAGAAGAGGTCAAGTTTTACTGACCAGATGTGGCGATCAGCCGCGTCAGTAAAATGAAAATAAAAACAACAGCAGGACAAGGGTTACGTTACATGTGAATGTATAGATAAAGATGTACTAGTATTCACCTTCCCTTTCCTGCTCTCCCTACCCCAGGGGTGTCTGTGTAGCGTTGGAATCAGAACGAGTAGGTCCCGAGTTCGATACTCGCTATGCCCCTGCCCACATGACGGTGGAATGACGTCCACCGAGCCTCACGGCTAATCTGTTAAAAGGGGTGCCAAAACACCTACGAATCTGGTGTGCCAGTGTGTCAACATCTGCAAACTTTCCACTAAGACCTGTAAATTTTCCCCCCACCCCAGCCGAAGTCAGAAGTGCGGGAAGTTGTGCTGAAGGGAGCCCGGCTGTACGGGTCCGCTAAAACCTGCCGAGGGGACCGGGACTGTCCTAAATGGGAGTACTGCTCGGACCAGAGCGGGGTAACCGTCGGGTTGTGTACGGTAAGTCCAGTAAACACACACACACACACACACACACACACAAATAAACAAAAAAGCAAACAAACAAACAAACAAACAAACAAACAAAAATGTTGTCGCCCAGTAGGTGAAACCTTTTAATGGGTGTTTTTTTTTCGCTCTCTCTTCATTGTGAGGTTTTTAAGTTGACCGACGCATCTTGAGTTGTCAAAACAGTGGTTGTATCTGCTGTACTAAAACAATTGCTTATTTCGTCTGTCACTGTCTGCTAATGAATCTTTTGTTTCTTCCAGGGCCAGGACTGCTACCGTGATGCGGACTGCGAGGGCGCGAAATGCAAGTCGGGAAGTATGAATCCCAAACGAAAGGGATACTGCATGATGTAAACAAACGTGGAAAAATGCTATAAATGATATCAAGTTCGCACCGATGAAATTGTTTTGCTCAATATGCAAACCTCTATGCTACAAATTGAATGTTATTGACGATACCAAAGTAATATTTATAACTCCTATATCTTGCATTAAAAGCTCAGGTTAACCAAATACATATACAAATGTAGTCATGTCTGTGGACCAATGTCAATGAGTATCACTGCCACGCCAATAACGAATGGTGCAGTTCATACAACTTCCGCTAGATGACGTCAATGTATCATGGTCTCGTTGAACAGCTTCGTTTGGGCAGTGCAATACAAAATATAAACAAAAGTATATAGATGATGTTGGCTTGTTGCTGAAACTTTACCTCCCATTCACAAAGGGGCGATGAAGATCTAAAAAAAAATCGATATCAACAAAACAATGTGTCTGTGAGGATTCGGAGACTTTATGAATTGGTCAATAAGCGAATGAAGCTGTGAAATAAAACAATACTTAAACCATACTTCCGTCTTATACTTATATCTTTTTCCTCCATCTATCTATCAATAAGATAACTGAACGTTTTTGTAAGTTTGTGGAGCCTGTTATCCCATACTAAGTTTTCGTATCTGTTCAGTATAGAGACTTGGATCACAGAAGCGACAACAAACATAGCAAATACGCTCTTCTGTATTGTCTTACGGTGTTAATGTTAGTCTTATTACTATGCTTTCTATTACTACGTTAAGTTTTAATGTACCTGTGGGTAAATTTTAATTTCCTGAATATGTAATTCAGCGCGCTATGTACAGCGCTGCTATGTATTCAGCGATTGGTTACAATCAATAAACTATATATCATAATAACATTACGAGATCGCGACAGTAGTATCCCTTTTCCAAAATTTATTTTTCCAATTTACGGCATATATATTTGTTTGTTTTGCATCTGCTTTGTATGATATAAATTTTAATTTTGTATGGTCCGAAACGCGTGGATGTAGATAAAGTAAAATGTGTCGTTTTTTTTTTTCATAAAACATTTCCTGGTGAGGTCTCTCTTGTTCCGGTAGCTAACAAATACCTCTCTTGGTGACAACTTGTTACCATGGTGAGGGTATCGTCGCGTATCGCTGCACATCTGTCGCTAGGACGGGGAGTTCTTTTCTCCGGTTAGAGAGGCCAAATGCAACGTGCCGGGGAGGTATTCATTCATGGAATGAAGCCATCACAGTATTGTGGACTCAGCATACTCTCCAAGCAGAGGTTAGGCTCAGGCTGTTTCTTTTAACGTTTTTTTAGTCGTTTTTATCGGGCTTTCTATCTTTTTTGATATCTTGCTGTGTCAAAACCTAACTTGGCTGGCGTACTTCAAGAAAAATGACAAAATAAAAAGCCCGATAAAAACGACTAAAAACCGTTAAAAAAACAGCCAGCTCTGCTTGGAGAGTACCGGCGGGGCATTCATCCATGGAATGAAGCCATCACGGTATTGTGGACTCAACACTGTTACTGACTTGATTTGTCGGCTGAAAACTGAACCTAGCGTCTGGTGCTCTTAAGCCGGGTTCACACTTGCGTTTATATTCAAGTTCGTATGAGGTCCGTGTGGAATTCTTAGCCTCTACCAGGCTTCACAGGTCGCTGGAAAAATAGGAGAAATCGGATTCGAATACAATTCAGGACGTTTCGATTGAGATCTATCACTCTTCTTCAGCGTCAGTAGAAATAGGAGAAATAAAGACACGTAACATACCAGAGGAGCTAGTTGTCCGAGGAGTATGGTTTACAACCAGTTGACTCCCCTGGCATGTTATCTGGCTATATTTGTCCAATTTCTATCATTTTCCCGGCGACCTGTGGAGCCTGGTCTAGGCTGAGACTTCTATACGGACTTCATACGGACTTGAATATATAAGTACCGAAGGCATATATGTTTCCATTGCCATATTCATCCACTATTTATTGTCCCAAAGTTCGGCTTCTTTGTCAAATATAGGTCAATGGTATAGTTTGTAAAACAGGATTCTTTTCGTAAAGAGTTACATAATGTTAGGGACAATTAGGTTTTATCATAGAAATATGAACACTGGTACTTTAACCTACTACTAGTAGTATAAAGGTTGTTTTCCCCTAATCCCCCTCTCTCTCTCGATATCCTGCTCTTCCCCCTCTCTCTCAATCTCTCTATACGTTATTTGGATATATATCATTCAACCATAGAAAGAAACAAGTCCACAACACAGCAAATTTGGTGTTTTTTTACCAACCCTTTAATAACTTATGAAAAATCCCGCTTAGATATAGATTATCACTCGTTAGCACCAGTTTAAGATAAAAATCGTTCATAAAACTATGCAGAATAACAACATGTGGAATGTTTGTATGAGAAGGTACTACTATACACGGAACGTCGTTCCACGTGGTCTAAGCTAACCGTGCGATACAAATTGATATCTGTGTCGGAATTATTCAGAATACAAAATATACTGAAGAGTTTCTGTATATTTCTTGATACTATAACAGAGATCCTTGGAGCTGCCTGATACGTCTTGTGTTTGCATGTGATATACAGTTTGTAGCATACCGGAAACGTATATGTGCATCAAAGTAACACCTTAGTAACATATACATGTACATACAATACATTCCCTCGTGACATATGTTACTGCAATGTTTCACATAGTGGATTGTTTCCTCACAAATGAGGTTTGTCTGGTTTTGACGTTAAACTACATGTAAACATGTTACAAACTACTCTGTCCGTAGGAATGCTGCTACTGTACAGTATATGCTGTCTTCCTAATAAGAACTTGAAGTGAAACAGAAGTGAAACAGAAGGACTTATGTTACTCTAAAGAATTTATGAATTATCACCCAAGACACAGTGATTTTTCTTATCCTAGGCAACTTATACAGGTCAAATAAATTATGGCCATTATAAAATTCATCGCGTAATTCTGCAAAGTGCATAAATTAAAGAAAGCGTAGCATACTGGTATGGACTTGTTTTTTTTTTAGTTTTCTTGATTCTTAAGACATTGTAGTGAATTATCTCAAATAAATAAACACTAAAATCCTTATAAGGTACAAGTAACACAAACAGACAGAAACACAGATAAAACGCACTAAAGTAACAATATCCAGACTATCCTATCAACTTAAAAAACAAAACAAATAGAAGACCCACAATAGAAAAAAAGCTATTAGCTTCATATAAAACACCAAATTACAACCAAATTATATACAATAAATGACATTTTATAAATGTATATAGACCAAAGAGCAAAATAAATACATTTCAACCTCATTAGCAGTAGTATGACATTTTCAGAACATCGGCAAAGTTATCCGGTTATGCATTATGCATTGTGATGCAATGTTATCATAAGAAAAGGATCATTTTTTTAAGTCAAGAAATTCGATCAACATATTGCAAAATTCCATTTTATCAAGGACATGCCCTTGTATTCGTAAATAAAACATCCAGTGCATGGTGGGATCGTTTAGGGTAAAACAAAATGGCTGACCAAAAGAATTTCATGACGTCACATGCCGATGTTCTTTGACAGGAATACGCCGCAGATAATAACAAATGTTAGATAAATGGAAGTAGTAAACTAACTTGATCATAATTGCATAGTTAATGTCTCTTTTTGTACTTCTTGTGTGTGCAAATCTAGTGCTTGGAGTCACATTTACAATATTGAAATACACACCGTACTTCGCGATTCTTCGCATTCTTTTTGACAAAGTACGCCCAAAGTGTGATTGGGACATGTGCGTAATATAGCAGACTAGTATGAATTCTGAAGTACCTAAATGTTTGTTTTAATCTCTTGACAAGAGAATGCCACACAAATGACAGTGCGACCAGTGTCAAATAGGGTGTGCTAGTATTTCAATTCCCCATTTGACATTTGTTTTCGAACCAATAAAACCATTTTTACTTCTTAGAGTAGACAGAACAAAAATACACCTCTGAAAATATCTCGCCAGGACAGGTATCAAAGACACTTTTCTACACGACCAATTTTTGCAGGAATTTGTCGGTGTCGAAGTAATCGGAGTCGTCGTCTCCGCCACTTTCTGCTTCTGAACTGGACACTTCTTTCAGGCGGGATTTTGCCAGCGCTTCTGGGTCGATGACCAGGGCTTCGAACTCAAACTTCATTGGCTGATCCTGCTTGTACATGGCTCCTCCCTCTTTGGGGAAACAGACGCCCCAGTCGGTACCCATGAAGGCGGTGCAGTACTTCCCGTCTTCCTTACACTCGCTGTCAGACTTGCACAGCTGCGGCGTGGTCGTCTTGACCGGGCAGATGGAGATACCGGGGAAGAAGGCCGGTGCGTTGATCTTCGGCCAGCAGATGCCCTCGTCGTCACCCAGATAGGCGGTACAGTACTCGTCGATGGCACACGCGTCTTGTTTCTTGCAGAGTTTACAGAGGGTGGACGATGCTGGCTTCTTGTCGGGCTTGTCGTCTCCTTGGCCATCAGAGTCTGGTTTGTCAACCGGCTGGAACTGGATTTCTGCGACAGGAACTTGAGCAGCGGCCACGGCTACTGGCCAGCACACGCCCTTGTCGTTGCCGAGGTAGGCGGTGCAGTATTCTTTCGCCTTGCAGTCGTTGTCGTTCTTGCACAGCCTGATTTCCGTGCTCGGCTTGGCGCCATCTCCGTCCCCGTCCCCGCCATCTCCGTCTCCACCTCCGCCGAAGTAGTTACAGAAGCTCTGGCCCGGGATGGGGTTGGGAGGGCCCGGGACGCCGGCCTTGGGCCAGCACAGACCCTTGTCGCTGCCCTTGTACGCCGTACAGTACTCGGAGCTATCGCACTCGCCGTCGGCAGAACAGAGCTTACACGCGAACGCCGAGCCCGTCACGGATGTCAGCGAACTGGCTTCGCCGATCACGGCTACCGGCTGAGCCTGCGCTTCCAGTGCGCTCCCAGAGGGGGCGCTGCTGCCCGAGCTGCCGCTGCTTGGAATGGAGGCAAGGCGAGGGTAGCACACGCCGGTGTCGTCTCCCTTGTAGGCCGTACAGTACTCCGTCTCCTTGTTGCAGTCCGCGACGGTCTTGCACATCCTGAAGTTGGGGGAACCGGAGCAGAGGTCGACGCCTGGGACCAGGTTTTCGGGAACCAGCGGACCCTGGTTGGGCCAACACAACCCCTGGTCCGTCCCCTTGTAGGCCGTGCAGTATTCACTGGATAGGCACTCTGCGCTGCTGGTGCACAGCTTACACCTCACCTTACCCAGTGGGGTAGAAACAGTGGCCACGGGTTGTGCTTGTGCGGGGAGAAGCAACCCGAGGTCGGGAGCGCCGTTCTTACACACGGTCTTTCCGGGGATGACGTTGAGCAGACCGAAGCCCTGCCGAGGCCAGCAGACGCCGTCGTCACTCCCGAGGTACGCTGTGCAGTAGAAGCCGCTACCGCAGACCTGGTCCGTCTTACAGAGGTTGCAGAGGGTGGAGTCGTCGTCTTGCGGCACGGGCTGGTACTGCGCGGGCGGCACGACTGCAGGAGCGTCTCCTTTCGGGATGCAGACGCCCTCCTGATGGCTGAGCGACAGGAGGAAGGTGTTACAGTACTGACCAACGGGACAGTCCCGGTCACCGTTGCACCTCTTGGCGGAGTCTGCCGTCATCTGCTTGCAGATGGTTGAGCCAGGCACCTTCGGGGGCGTGGGTCCGCCTTGCCGAGGCCAGCACAAGCCGTCATCGCTGCCCAGATAGGCGGTACAGTAGTCCTGGGAATGACAGTCGTTGTCGTCCTTGCAGACAGTACAGATGACGTTTCCATTCCCGGGATCGCTGGATTGACGGAGATGTCCCGTGGCGTCGTCGGCAGCAGAGCGAAGTCCGGTGTTCATGGGCATGCACACGCCGTAGTTGTAATTCCCCATCTCAGTCCAGGCTCCGTGCAGACAGACTTCACCGAACCCGCACTGGTTGTCCTGGGAACAGTACTTGATGCTCTCGGCTTGGTTTCCTGCCGAGCGCGGGTCGCTGCTCTGCGGGAGGATCATGAGGTTGCCTCCGCCGGCGTGTCCGGTCAGTGACGGTCGCCAGTCCTTCGGCATGCACACCCCGTAGTCAAACCTGCCAAACTGCGTCCACTCGCCCCTCACGCACTTGCCTCCGACGGGGCAGTCGTTGTTGCCCTTGCAGTAGATGACTTTGGACGGGCCCTGGGACGGATCAGTCCCCATGGCACCTGGATCCATGTTTGCCGCGGCCAGGGGTTGGTTGATGAACATGGGGAGACAACGTCCGTCAGGGGAGCAGTACTCGCCGGTGCGGCACTCTGCGAAGGAGGAACAGCGGGCGTGGGCGACGTTGACGGGCGGGTTTTGTGCGGAAGGCGGCTGAGGGATGGCCTGCTGTCCGGGTACCCTCGGCATGCAGACCCCGTAGTCGAACGAGCCGAACTTCTTCCAACTCTCGGGCCTCATCAAGCAGTACTCGCCAACGGTGCACTCAGTGCTGGACTTACAGTAGTGGACCCTTGGCTGGGCCTGTGGCACCGGCTGGGCCTGTGGGGCGGCTGCGACCTGACCGGATGCCATCTGCTGGTTGGAGAACATGGACTTACAAAGACCCTCGTACGAGCAGTACTCGTCCTGGGGACACTGCGAGCTCATGGTGCATGGTGTCATCGCCGCCGGCCTTCTGGGCATGCACACGCCATAGTCGAACTTCCCAAACAGACCCTCCCAAGCGCCGAAGAGACAGTACTGTCCGCTGGGACACTCGATGTCGGAGTGGCAGTAGATGATGGAGTTAGGATCTCCCATCTCAGGGAGGGCGTTTCCGACGGCTAAGGTTTGTCTCTCGTACGGGTCGGCGCCCTGACGATGTTGGACCTCTGTCGGTTCGGATTGGAAGTGCACTGGGAAGTTGTCCGGTCCGTACTTGTATCCCTTGGGCATGCACACGCCGTAGTCAAGGTAACCGAGGTTGGTCATCCACTCCTCATTCAGGCAGAACTCGCCCGAGGAGCACTCATCGTTGGTGCTGCAGTACTGAACGACTTTGCTAGGGGCGCTCCTGTGCTGTGGCGGTTCGGCGAATTCGGTGAAGTCGAACTTGCTGTCCGGGTAGAGGCAGATTCCGGAGGCAAGCTTGCTCACCCATTTACACACGCCCCCTGTGGGACACTCCTTGTCGTAGTAACAGTAGTAAAGGTTATACCGACCGGGCTCTCCGGGAGACATGAGGTTCGTGACGAACGCAGGAGGGTTGCTCTCGCCGCGAGTCGGGGTCTTCGGGACGCAGATGCGGGGGAAGTCGCCGTCCACTTGGTACCAGGATGTCGCCGAGCACTTGAAGTTATGACCGCACTCTTGGTCTTCTTTGCACGGGACGAACGGGCTCTGGGTGTCGGTCCATCCGTCAAGGGACAGGCGTTCCTGATAAAGAAGCGAGAAGAAGTTAAACTAGATCTGTGATACTTTCATATACATGTTTTTGTCTTTGTTGTGACCTGTACTATAAAGCTCGGTCGGGCAAAAATGTATAATAGAGGTCTTCATTCATTCAATATTTAACAACAGCAAAATGTATTCTAAGTTTCACTCCGCAAGAATGTACACAGGAACGAGTAGAGTGGTGTCCTCTATTAAGGCACGTAAGATGGACTTTTTCACCGTTTCAAACTTTCTAGCCTAAAGAAAGACAAGATCTTAATAAATTGATCTCGTTTCTCGACATACTAGTAAAACGCATACAGGGACGAGTAGCGTGCACATGTCATCTATCCAGGCTCATCAACTGTTCAAACTTTCTAGACCAAAGACCAGATCAGCATATTAATAATTGACGTCGTTGCTCAACACAATGTCAGAATGTGCATATAGATATAGGTACAGGTAGAGTGTCAACTGTTTGTGAAAAATATTCTTTGGTAGAAGGGCCAGGTTAACATCTTGTGCAGCTGCATTGATGGACTACATTGACGAACAACAACACTTACTATACATTTTGTCCTGCCCGCAAAAATATTAAGAACGATATTTGAAAATATCATCGGAATTTGTTCGTTACTGACACATGTCAATCAGAACCTATCCTCCATTGTGTAAGACCTATTTTTAAAGTATTTCCTGAAGGCGATCGCGTGACTTGTGAGCCGACCCCCAGGACCCGGTCCCGACAATGTGTCGGATTTGTTACTAGCATGATTTATGACCTATCAATCAGAATAAAACTCTCCTGCCCGCAGCTGGACACAAAAGAGGGAAATATGTGACACTAGCAGCTTGCCGCTGGTAAAACTATCACATTTCAGACAGCCGGGGCATTAAAAGATTCAAAACATTGCAATATAAAGCTTCCGGTGTTGCTCATAACAATATATGACAAGCCACGCCTTATCATTGTTTAGAATTCCTATGACATGATCAAATGATGGATTAAAAAGTAATTATGATACATGCTGACAAAGGTTGATACGCAGCAATTAATAATGAGTCTGAGTCTAATTAGCGTCTCTCAATAATTGCCATGAAATTATCGTCATTGAGGGACGAAATTGCTCGATTCTATTAAGATCTTGGACATAGATTGTGGTTTAACAATTGTCTCCATAGCTTGCGGAATCCAAGGAGTAGACATCTCTAGTCTTATCACAACCATTTGCATCTGAGTGTTTAAAATCTTGAAAGCCTTTAATAGCTAAGGTAAGATTCTTTTATCAAGGCACTAAGTGCTTCTAGTGGATTCTATCATTAAAAGGGTTAAAGTATGCAGAGATAATGGCAGCATGCTCTGAAGAAGTTAATCTCAAATTGTTGTAGCTTGAAGATGTTCAGAGCACTCAAAGAAGTTGACCAAAGTCTTCTTCGTTACACAACCTTACTTGAATTCTTTAGTAAACGTTTCGATGACATCTGTCACCTTCATCAGTACAAAATGAAGCAAATACTACCTGTGCGATATGAACTAGATAGAGGCAGTGCAATCCGAACTTAACCTTTATACTGATGATGGCGAAAGATGGTCGTCGAAACGTTTACTGAAGAATTCAAGGAATGTTGTGTAACGAAGAAGACTTTGTCCAATTGATCTACCAACCTGATGAAACTATTTAATGCTCTAAAGAAGTTATTTAGATACTCACATTATGAAGAATCGTAGGGGCGCCAAGTGCGCAGTCTCCAACAACCATCAGGATCAGGATACCACACAGCATCATGGGATTGACCGCCATTTTGAGGACCAGTAGCCCTACAAGTACAAAAAAAAGCAGGTTGACTTTAGTTAACCATTTTTCACACTTCTAGCTTGTCTACATTACACTTATTTTGCAAATTTCACACATTTAGCATTCTAGAAGGAAGACGGTTCAGATTTAAGATCTAAATCGAAGATGATCATCTAAGATGTGAGGCTTGTCACTTGGGCGGAACCGTTCTTTTGTCAGTGATTGACAGCTTGTTTATACGAGTTACATTATTCTCTATGAATAAGCTCTACAATGTTTGGTGCCATAAATGAAGAGACAACTTAAAATCCGGTCTGTTACATTTTCCATAATCCTCGCTCGTAAAAAGGAGAAAACAAAGATCATTGACTTGTGCCTATAATTCCTAGGTTCCTAGGTTGGACTGCTTAGAGGAAGGGAATAGTATCTAGGGAAGAAGGAAGCTCGATCACTGATCACACGACCACAAGTTCCTTAAAAAACAACTACCCACCTGTGCTTATTTTACGAAATATTTGGAGGAAGGAAACGATATCTAATGCAGAAGGAAGCTCGACCACTGTGACATCTATCACACGACCACAAGTTCCTTTAAAAACCACTACTTACCTGTACTTATCTTAAGAACTGTTTGGAGGAAGGAAGCTCGACCATTATGACAATGACTACACGGCCACAAGTTCCTCTAAAACCACTACCCACCTGTACGCTACCTGTATATCCTAACTCGTACCTGGTCTTATGTAGACCTGCTGTTTATGACCCACCTATTGTTATCCAGGGATTACCAAAAGCCACATTGAATAGAATATCTATCCCCCTACGGGTGCTGGGCGTCGTCTGCTCATGTGTGATTTGTGCGCTCGGCTAATGCGGACACAATGTTCTATTATATGGTTTGAAGAGCAGACAAATTATTCATGTGGTCAGGGAGAAGGGGAGGTCTATTCTTACTAGTTACTGTTGAGATGTAACGTTACAGGTATGAGTTTGTGTGATAGGAACAGCTTAGAATACTCCAAAGTTGAAGCACTCAAGCTTGTGAGTAAGAGTCGATCACAGTTTTCTTTAGCTTGGCAAGGTAGAGCTATTTCATGTGGTCAGGGAAGGGGAGGTCTATTTTTTTACTATTTCCTGTTGAGGCGTACAGGTATGAGTTGGTGCGATAACAACAGCTTAGAATACTCCTGATTTGAATCATTCAAGCTTGTGAAATAAGGTCTGAGCGTATGGCTTTTATTTTACCTTGGCAAGGTAGAGCTATTTTGTATGCACTATGGAACACCTAGGGTATGGATCAGTGGTTGTTGACAATTTGGAAGCCTGCCAGAGGTGATTTCCCCAAATCCTACATAGGAGGAGGGGCGTGATTCCCAAAGCGCACCAAGAGGGTTCTATTCAACACCTGAATAGAACCTCCTCGACCAAACAAAAAGTTTTTCGCCCAAAAGGTAAGATCCTAAGTGTCCAGACATTCGCACCACGTCGTGTGTGTCTTGTTCTTGTGAACAGGTATGGTGGGAAAATCAGCGTTGCGTATCGGGGTAGGTAATTTTATGACCCCAAATATGACCATGGGGACACCATTATCTGTAAACTTTATGTGACCATTTTTTCTAGTCATTCTCTTCTGTGTGTAGCACTGAAGTTGTGCAAGACAATAAAGTTCTGAAGAACATTGTTGCCAGCGTGAACAATACAAACACATGGGTCTCCAAAACCTGATTAACTGTCAGTGTTCTATATGCATTAGGCACCAGTGTATCAATCACACAAATTACATGCAATCACTTATCTCTTAACTATGCGGCCGTTTAGCCGTTGACCTCTGCACATAGCACAGAATTTGTACAAAGATACTGTTGCTAACGACCCCGATACAAACCTATGGACCTCCCAACATAGCTGAATAATTGGCAGTGTTCTAAATGTATTCAGACAGACCAGTGTTTTAGTCACACGAAAATTACACTCAATCAACAATTAACAATATGGATGTTTAGCCATTTACCTCTGTATGTAGCACTGAATGTGTACAAAGATACTGTTGCCAACCAGTCCGATACAAACCTAGGGACCTCCCAACAAAACTGATTAATTGGCAGTGTTCTAAATGTATTCAGGGAGACCAGTGTTTTAGTCACACGAAAATTATACTCAATCGCTTTTAACAATATGGATGTTTAGCCATTTACCTCTGTATGTATGTGTACAAATATACTGTTGCCAACGAGTCCAATACAAACCTAGGGGCCTTCCAACCTGATTAATTGGTAGTGTTCTAAATGTATTCAGAGAGACCAGTGTTTTAGTCACACCAAAATTATACTCAACCACTTTAACTATTTGGATGCTTAGCCATTTACCTCTGTATGTAGCACTGAATGTGTACAAAGATACCGTTGCCAACGAGTCCGATACAAACCTAGTGGCCTTCCAACCTGATTAAATGGCTGTGTTCTAAATGTATTCAGACTTGTGTTTTAGTCTCTGTGTTCTAGATGTATTCAGACACACCAGCGTTTCAGTCAGACGAAAATTAGAGCCTACCACCTGTGGAACGACAGGAATTCCGCCATGTCTGTGGCGCTAGTGAAGGTGAGAGCGGTAGGGGACACCAACTGTTGTCACTAGAACAATGTTATCTGTGCCCACACACGCTCTGGGCTATGTCTTAATGTGCCGCAACAATGGGTCCTGGAATGTCCGTCTGGAGACATCCGCACAAGGCGACACAGGGGACATCTTCTGCACTGGTCTAGAACTTATTTAACACTTTGGTGTCAGTTCTTGCAATTGGCTAATGTTCCGGTATTATTTGAAATATTTTAGGTGCAGTCAAACCAGAATTTTCTCTGCACGAGGACCACCTGGCCAATTTTCAGGAGACATCCGTACAAGGTGACACAGGGGTCTTCTCCACTGGTCTAGAACTTTTGTTCTCTTTTGTTCACTTTTGTTTCAGTTGTTGGAAGTGGCTGATATTCCGGAATTATTACTTTCGCCAAGAAGGTTATATTTTGGGTAGCACTTGTGTGTGTGTTTGTGTGTGTGTGTGTTTGTGTGTGTGTGTGTGTGTGTGTGTACCTGGATAGGTCTTCTTGCTGAGACCTTAAAACGATCAAATTTTGGGGTCCCTAGAGGCTTGTCTGATATATTTTTGGAGATGCAGTTAAACCTGTACTAATAACCACCTCTGTAGGAGGACCACCTGGCCATTTTAAGGTCTTATTTCTCATTGCTCAAGCATGAATGGTCCTGTTTATAGCGACCACCTGTCCATGGTGACCATTGCCACAAATAGGTCTGACTGTACGTTTGGTAGACATTAGGCCTATAGGGGGCACTGATTTATAGAACCAATTGAGCCACAGATAGGGTGAAATCTTGCCGGCTTAACCTCTAGTGTATATCAAAAGAGACATCGCACCTTAATTTATAGGGCATCTTCAAATTCCAAACAGACAACTATCCCTAATCAGAGATAATGTGAGGAACAGATACAAGAGAATATTTCAGTTCACAAATCTTTGCACCTTAGAATCGTGCCCATTGTTCGGAGTCGCACCTCAGGACATGCCGAAATGTGCATCACATAGCTGAGATGTTTACCGCACAACATGCACACAAGGATGGGTCCTTTCAGTTCGTGTTGTACAAACGAGAACACACAAATGCTAAAACAAGCTTGGAAACTGTAGATGTAGTTTGTGTGCTAAAACAGTCATCCATCCATGAACGAAACAGTGCAATCCAGGACTAAAACATCTCACCTGCCACTTTGTAGAAAAGGTATAAAGCGATGCAAAAAAAGATACAGAAAACACGTTTGGAGTAACCGATGTCATACGAGTAATGATATTCAAGCTCAACAGCATAAAGTTGGACAGACTCCAACCAGGATCCACACATAGCTACAGGTGTAACGTACGATACAAAAGGTGTGCAAAACATCAATCAACATACCTGGGCAGGTCTAAAGAATCAGCAGTTACAAATGTCCACTGGAAGATCTCAGAAGAAGACGTCTTTCAAGTTTAACAGTATAATGCTGGAAAAACTCTAACCAAGATTCACGCATAACTACAGGTGTAACGTACAATAGAAAGGTGTGAAAAACAACAATCAACATACCTGGGAAGGTCGAAGAAATCAGCAGTTACAAATGTTCACTGGAAGATCTCCAAAGAAGACGTCTTTGTCGTCCACCTGGATAGGAAGAAATGAGGTCGTATCTTCAGGTGAGTTTGCTGAGACAAAGAAGTGCGCGCCCTACCCGTTGCAGATGTCATATATATGGCGTCAGAACCGGAAAGGCCGGGTCAGAGAGAGGTGAAAGAAAAGGCGACAGGTAAAGACAGGAAATTGCTGGTTTCCGTTGAAGCATGCATGTCTGACGGAGGATCAACGCTGATATCAACATCCTGTTTTCACTGTTCTAAGTCATGCCTCTGGATTAAACGAGCTCTTCGTATATGGCAAAGAATGAAAGTAAGAAACAGACAATGTTAAGTGCTCTTGTACAGTCGTTGTTTTGATATTTTCATAGTTAACATGTTTTTTAGGACTCATTTGTAGTGATCAACGTTGATAGCAACATCCTGTTTTTTACTGTTCTAAGTCATGCCTCTGGATTAAACGAGATCTTCTTAATGTAAAAGAATGAAAGCAAGAATCAGACTGTACGCTGAGAATGAAAGCAAGAATCAGACGTTGTTTTGATATTTTCCCCTTGTAGTGATCAACGTTGATATTAACACATTGTTTTCACTGTTCTAAGTCATGCCTTTGGAATAAACGAGCTATTCGTATATGGCAAAGAATGAAAGCAAAAAGCAGACAGTCGTAGGCTGTTACATAATGCTCTTGTCCAGTCGTTGTTTTAATATTTTCACTGTGTTTAGGACTCATTTGTAGTGATCAACGTTGATATGAACACTCTGTTTTCACTGTTCTGTCATGCCTCTGGATTAAATGGGCTCTTCGTGTATGGCAAAGAATGAAAGCAAAAATCAGACGGTTGCGGACTGTACCATAATGCTCTTGTCCAGACGTTGTTTTGACGTTTTCACTGCGTTTAGGATTGCTTTGAACTGGTCAAGGCAATTAAGGGGCACACGTGCCTATCAATGGGTCTCTGCTATGTTGATTTTTCTTAAGGAGAAAAAATAAAGCAATCGTCACTCTTCTGAGCTAGTGATGCCAATAACGTAAATATAAACCGCCAGTCACCTTTTTCGAAGAAACCTACATGTTATGTTATTATTGCAGAATTGAATCTAGATCATGGATAGACATGTCTCGTTTCGAACATTAGGTATATGCTTACACATTTATTACATAAATGTTTCATTGAATTCTGAATAACTATAGTTACAGGATGTCGCATGAAAACTTTAAGTAAATAACTTTCTCCTACTAACATTTTTGATTGGCAGCTATTGCAGCAACAAGAGCACCATGTATTAGTGACTGGTCAAATGGTTTATAAAAGAGGCTCTACCCGGTTTCCATAAATACGCATAAAATCAATTACTGTTTTTACCTAGAACCGTAATTAGGTGCCTTCAGAAACTAGGACCGAAAATCACAAAGTACCCATTGGATAGAAGATTGCACTATTAATTAGAAACCATGAGGTGTGAATAAAGGCATTCCTCAGCAGAAGCCTGAGGTCTACATTTCTCCAAAGATGTGGTTAATTGGTTTAATAAGGCGCCTTTAACTAGTTTCACAGGTAGTAGGTTCTGGTCCCTGCCAGTTTAGACTGGTTTGTAGAAATGTAACGTACAATATGATGCATTAGAAGGTAGAATAGTCATATTACGAGTATGAATGCTAGGCTTTTTCATGAAATGTAAACATGTATAAACAATGACAAGAAGGCAAATGTAGTGACAATGATTATACATCATTTGCAAGTTAAGAAGGTGTTACATTCTTACAATATCTTCAATCTGTTTTCATAATGCCAATAAATTTCCCTTAACATGATATTTCTTCTTCGTGATACCTCATTTAAAATGCTACCGAATACTAAACATATCTTATATATTTTATTTATCCAACTATTGTGGCCAGTGCCATTAAGAAATCAGCAACTTTCGTCCCTATGTGTTGATTATAGTCATGTCTGATGCAGCTTTGACACTACAGCCCATGAAAAATGTAGTTTATCATGTTTCCCAATAAATGTAGTTAAGGGAACACATTGTTTTACAAAGTATGACGCAGGTAGTTGGTCGATAACGACGCCGATCACAATGCAAGAGCTCCCAAAATCTGATTCTGCAAACTACTCTTGATTTATCATAGAAACAAAATCTTCAGGAAACATTCATGCCTCATCGGACATCCTGGATTCATAGAGATTTTACAATGTGATGACCTAATGCCCTTCCCTGATATGTTTTTATCCATATAATACAAGAACAAAGGCCTTGTGAGTCAGAAAGAGGAAATGAAGCTAGCTGATGGTTGACCACCTCCTACGTGTTTGTGGATTTGGCCTAATGCTCTTCCCTATTATATATATCTATCTATCTATATAATTATGATACAAGAACAAAGGACTTGTGAGTCAGAAAGAGGAAACGAAGCTAACTGATGGTTGACCACCTCCTACGTGTTTGTGGATTTGGCCTAATGCTATTCCCTATTATATATATCTATATATCTATATAATTATGATACAAGAACAAAGGACTTGTGAGTCAGAAAGAGGAAACGAAGCTAACTGATGGTTGACCACCTCCTACGTGTTTGTGGATTTGGCCTAATGCTCTTCCCTATTATATATATCTATCTATCTATATAATTATGATACAAGAACAAAGGCCATGTGAGTCAGAAAAAGGAAACGAAGTTAACCGATGGTTGACCACAACCGATATATTTGTAGAATTGACCTAATGCCATTTTCTGTTATATATACATATATATCCATATAACTATAATACAAGAACCTTGTGAGTCAGAAAAAGGAAACTAAGCTAACAGATGGTTGACCACATCCTACATATTTGTGGAATTGGACTCATGTAGATGATCGTGTTTACACTGACAGTAAGTATGATAACGTGTAGGTGGACTATTTCCTGCCCATCCCAGTCCGAATGAATCTGCCCACATGTACAACTAGGACCAAATTTGGACACAGCACGTATACGTACACGTGTGTGGTCATTATCTTAAGGTTTCACTTGCGTTTGCGGGGACAGTGTAGAGTAGAGATGTGTACCTTAACAAAGCTCAGGTTAAGTTCCAGACTTGTCATCTCCAAGCATATCCAATGGTAGAATAAGTTAGTCTAAAAAAGTACCAGAGAAGTGAAGCCTACCCAAAAGTTAGTTTGGCTATCACTTCCAGTCCAGCTTCACTCCTCTGTCAGTCTTTGATACCTTATGCTACCGTAGGATCTGCTTGTAGATACAGACCTGTACTTGTACCTAAATAAGCTTGGTCAATTATCTCTAGGTTATACATGGAGTCAGATGTCTTTTGTTTGTAGTGATGAATTGTAATTTCGACATGAGATTTTACATAAGTTTTCTTGCTTTTCAACTGCAAGTTTATACAAAATTGTCATCTTTAAGTTAATATAGAAAAAGTGTTGTCCATTGGTACTTCAGTAAGTTCAGTTTTCAGGTACACCAGATGTACAGGTCCGGACCTGTTCCTTTTTAAATCAATTTTACAGGTACAGGTACAGGTACAGGTACAGGTACAGGTGCAGGTACGCGTATACCGGTACAGGATGTAGTATACTTTGCTTTCAGTTGCATCATTAACCTGTTTATAAACCAGTACGTCTGTCACAGCATATCACGATCACCTTTTCCTCAAGGCTGAATTTTCAATGCAATCAATCATTGTCCAACCAAAAACGTCAATCAGGAAGTGAAAGGAAGAACATAGCATTTGAATAAAGTTGTCTATCTGACTTTTCATCTGTGCGGCTAATTCAAACATAGATCGGGCATTGACCATGTATGTTTTTGAGGATTTTACCAATGATAAAACGATGCAGTCAGCTGAAAGAGGTCAAAGTGTATGTCTAATCAACTTAACAACATGAATATTCATGAACATGGTGAAGATTACCGAGAAACCATACATACAGTAGCAACATGCTCCAGGCTCATACTAGCATCTATACATAGCATTCTTATCAATGTGCCTTACTAAAGGGTCGCCCTTTCTGAGTCATTGTCTTATGCATCACAGTAGAATCTATCTACTGTGCTCGTAGCAAACTATACTTATTTGAAGTCAAACGATTGCAAAATGGATTTTTTTAAAATACTGTATCTAAATCAATCTTTTCAGCGTCATTACCATAGGTCAATTGCAAGTTTGTTTGATACAGCTTAGTTTGTTTTTGATACCATAATTTCATTTGTCTACATCGGGTTGTGTACATCAGACTTTTCTATTCTCGTTTCATGCGTCTGTCATGCATGTGTATCATATGCTTGATTAGTGGTCGCTTGCGTATAAGCCATTTCGCATAAGTGTGATATACTGCATTGTTTAGATGTTGCAATCAAAAAAGTCAAAGGTCACGTGATGTCAATGTTGTGTCACATTCTTCATGAACATTAAACCATCATCAAGAATGCGGTAAACCACAACAAGACCACAAAAGTTGTATCTGCCAAAAATTGGCATCTTCGCGCTATTTCACTGCAAAAAGCCATGAAAACTGCAAATCTTTAGATCATCTATACTACTTAAGGCACAACTTGTCGTTAAAAAGGGGACTCATTTGATGAGGCGATGGTATCCTCCTATGTTTTGTGACCCTGACATTAGAAACCAAGTCTAAATCTTCTAATCCATGGTGCCACCCACCAATCCACTTACTCCTGACAAACACTGTAAGATCTACCAACAAAGGCATTGATGTACAGAAAGCAGTGATCCACTACCAGCTAGGTGTGTGTGTGACATAGCCAGGCTTTTGTGTTCGTTGTTACGGGGTTACGCGAGTCTCTCATAGCCTTGGGACCAAAAAAAGATGAGTCAGTTGTTGTTGACTGCAATGAAGTGAATAATCTATCCGGGTTCTTTGGAAAATCCTCGAAGCATCGAGAAAACGGAATGTCAACTCTTGCTGTTTGACATCACTGAACTGTTTTGTCAAAACATCTGACTTGCATGGTCAGCAATGTTGGGGTTTAGAAACTGTGGTGTATAAACAAAAGAAACGTAATCTCAACATAGTTGCTAGGATATTCTCTTTTCTGTCCTCTTCTGACGTCTGACATCATACTGACGTCATGTGCAGAGCACATCATACGGGTGCCACCTCGCATAGATCAGTTGAGAGTCTAGGTACTTAAAGCTAGAACTACAGGTGGGTGTTCGATGACTGTAAACAACAATTTATCATATTAATATTCAAAGCACACCTGGTAAACGCAATCGCTTGAACAGTGCATCACGGGTCGACGGACCCACCTGTACAATCTGGAGATTTCTGAACGTTACGCCTTAAAAAAAAACGCCTTAAAACTTTCCAGGTGGTAGACATTCTCAAGTTCGTCCAAGAGATGGCAGACAGTCATACTTTATAACCTACAGTTCACACTTTACGACCCGGTGACAGTTTAGAAGAAGTGATAATATCGATTGTATATGTTGCTTTTTAAAACATAGATATGACGATTTCTGATTTTGATTTGATTGTCTTAAATTTTTTCAGGTGGTAGACTTTCTAAAGTTCGCCCAACAGAAGGCAGATATATAGTAGAAGTATACTTTATGACCCACAGCTTCCAGTTAGAACTATTGGACGTTTTTATGATTGACAGAGTCTATGTGTGATATAGAATTTGAATGTGACGATTTCTGATTGTAAAATGTTAGTCTCAGAGTTTTCTCTCAGTGTGTATAATGTATGTAAACAACCGACAAAAACGACCAATTCTAGTCAGAATGACATTCTTCATGTAGTTTGTTTATGATCTCTCATTGTCTTGTGTTGTTTCCTTGCGTGTGAACTTGAAGACCTCGTAAATTTGCATCTCCTGAACTTTTGAGAGGGAGAACAGCCTTCTGAAGCATTTACTTGCTAACGATGGCAGATTACAATGAGGGTCAGAAAAGAGCAATCTGAGTGCAGATCACTGCAGCTGTGTTGTGAACGCTCCGGGCCATGGATAACACCGAACCAGCCATCAAATAATCAACATGACAGATTCTAGTAGACAATGTACGGGCATCTGGCCTATAGGGAATTACATATAGATGTGGGAACAGTCGATGGAAACGAATTTTTTTACCTGTACGTGACTCTATGTTCGGATTTACATCTAGCTTTAGTTCACTTCCTGTCCTGTTAACTGTTGATATTTCTATGATACATAAGGTGCAAAGCTATGTCTGTTAAGACAAATATAATTTTCCAGTGATACTTCAGCTTTTAGAAAACGACAGTGATGCTGGTATTTGCACAAAACTTTGTTTGCTGTAGAAGTAGGGCAGGGGAATAAGTTTGGACAATTGCAATGTACGTTTTCGGCATACAGATATCGGGGTGGGTGCTTCGATAAGGAAGAAAAATGTTGTTATTGTTATTGGATGGGAAGACTACTCTCTCTTCGCAGCCAGGGGCTGAAGAAAGAGTAGTTAAGCTCTGAGTGGTCGCAGTCACACTGAAAATACCAGCAACAAACGACAGGGACAGTTTCATACAGTACAATACTAGTAATTCACGATTTCGGCATAAAAATATCGAGGGCATTGCTCCAGTAGAAGGATATCATATGGCATTTGTGATGATATTAGGACAAAATTCATTTCAGTAATATTCGACACCCTCCAAAGTGTTGATCTCCAGACTACCTTACGTAAAAAATGTCGAAAAGCTCGTTAAACGTCTTTGCTTGCTGCCTAATTGTTGTCGAGTGATCGTTTTGCTGTTTACAGCATTATTCGCCACTTACTTAAACACGTATTACGCCGTTTAAATGGTTCTACCGCAGCATTTGTGGGATTTTGACTACCGGGTGTCGAGCGGATGGTGTCAAATGGGCTTTTAAGATATGACAGGTCTGCGCTGTAAAATGTACGAACTGTTCGAATTGTCCACACTTCACGTTCTGGAAGAAAGTTCTAGAGAGGTCGCGATTGCGTCATCCAAGGGCAACCACCTTTATGGTGTAATGCAAAGGCTAAGGTCGCAAGGTGAGTACAAGTTGACCCGACCTACGTGGTCTATGTTGTCGTCTTCAGCACAATTTAACACCATCGTCCTGGTGACAATTACGCCAGCACTACACAGACGAGACTACCTACCACAAAGAGAACCAATTAAAAAATGGAAAGGAAAGCTCGCAGACTCGCCATCACGATAGAGACTTGCGCTGAAAGCCGGCGTATTGTACAGTAAATCAATTCGCTATACCGGAAAGACATGGGAACTCACCAATGGGCCTTATAAAGGGAGAACCTAGGATAGATCTGTGAACGCTGCACGATCCGTAATGAGTTGTTTTCCACCGTACAAAGCATCGCTTTAGGGCAATGATAATATTTTGTGTTCGTGCGTAAGACACACTTTTAGTGGTTTCTGTCGAAATGAGGAGGATCTACAACCTTATGGCAGCATTGTCACACAAAGAGCTACTTATTGGCACTATAACAATGATTTATACGTTAGAAAACTGAAGTAAAGCGAACGTAATTGCTGGAGTTAAGCCCAAATAAAATCAAATTGTAGACTGTATAAACCATAGACATTGTAGACAGTACAATAGACGGTACAGACTCCATGGTTCAATCCTAACAAGGAGACTACGGCAGGTATTTGTTTTGCCAGCTCGCCAAATCACCGTTGACCTCCACAATGATTAATTCTTGACCTACTGAAGACGATAATGACAAAATCACAGCCGCAAAGCGAATGAACAAGAACAACAAAAGCTAGTATTCAACAGCCCTTGGCTGCATGATATTCCAGTTCACAGAAAAGAAGAGGTTATTTTGTGGGTTTTCAAAGGTCGGAGGTACAATCCGGCTTATTGTGTGCGCTGGTCTACTCAAAACCGCCCACTTCTGTCCGCCGAAGTAGCCCGTATCGTTTCAGTACCTCATTTTTAGTCAATAGAGTTTTTGTGAACTGCTAAGTTGCGGTTTTGCATATCGTTACACCGTTGTCGTCTGCGGGCAAGCAAACGTCGTAACTCAGCGAGACCCTTGACAAAGATTTAAACGTAATTTGTCGCCACGGTACCGCCACATAGACCTTGGCATAACCTACTCAGCTTGGCCTTCAGTTTGGTAAATGAGTTTAATATGTTTACCTGTGCGTCAGGAGTTTTACGTGGGAGAGTTCACACACATCATTTGTGCAACATGGCACCCAAGGCCAACTATACACTAGGAACACCTGGATTGATACCTTAACATTATTACCTTCCAACAAAAGGCACTGGTTTCAAGTACAACCTTTTTTGGTTGGATTCGTGCTACTGTTTTCCAGGCTTTCGTCTACAAGCAATGAGTTATCGATATTTGATTTTTAACGACCAGAGTCCAAAGTGTAGTCCATAGGCGAACAATACTTCCATACAATAGTTTTACAAGGGTCTAAAAGTCAGAGAGCAACAAATCACAAACGTTAGACCTCTAAAACAGGGGTTGGAATGAGGTGAGTTACGGGGACGTACCTTATGAGGCGCCGACTGAATGAGTGAGAGCGTGCCGGACTGTGAGTACGATCGCTCTCCGGTAACCTCCTGTCGTGGTGTCGCCCTCAGCTGCCAAAGTCTCTACCCGGGTTTGGTGCCCCCTTCTCCAAAAAGCCGTCCCACAAAGCCGAGCGCGTTGTGACGTCACGATTCGAACACAAAAGATGGCGCCGTCGGGGTCTCCTCGCCGCGTTAGCGTCACAGAAAGGGACCACGAAAATGTGGGACAAAAGCCGAATATTAATGACAGGGCGACCTTTTACAACAATCGTTTCAAACTGCTTGTGAGGTGATTAAGTCTCATTCCATCTTCAGGTGGGTCTGGTATAGCCTTTGGTGGTTTGCCGACAGGTGTGCAAGAGTCCCTGTCACCGTAGATTGCCCAGGTCGTCCATACTGCGTGACACCCCCTTTGTTTATGTCATTTTAAAAATGTGTGATTCAGCCTACCATCGCCCCGAGCGACCCAGAAAACTCGCCGGACGAGTCGTCATTATAGAAAGGCCTCGAATTCAGTAGAAAGCCCTTTCTCTGCTAATGTCGCCCGCTTTGTTTACAAGTCATACGTTATATGTTGAAACTATTTGTTTATGGAAATCTCGAAACTTCGCGACCGTGAAAACTCGCCGGGCGAGTGTCCATTATAGAATGGCCTAGAAAACCTTTTCTCTCACAGAGTCGCCTAATTCGTTTACAAGTCGTACGGTGTATGTTGAAACTGTTTGTCTATGGAAATCGCTTCGCCGCCCTAGTTTCTCCATTCTTTGTTAAGTTTACTCTCCGTGCGCATTCATTTTCGTGAAGGCAGCTAAAAATGAATCTTAACACGATGAAGCGTTTCACTACTCAGAGCAGATACATGTCTGTTTTATACACAATTTTGCAAAAATTTCTATATATCTGCATTATATTTTGCTACCATCGAGGTAGAATTTGTGTACTTTATACTGGAAAAATCTGCCAACACTTGTTTCGAGAAAATTACCTAACCTTCACTGAATATACGTCATACATTATTAACATTTGAAAAGGTTACAGGAGGTTAAAGCGGGTCAACCACCTCAGTTAGATAAATTACACGGTATAACTTCTTGCCAATCAACTGTCTCAGATGTTCCCTTCTTAGAAATAGAGGATGTGAGCAATTATGAAACGATGACCTTTCGTCTATTATTAAAGAAGATTCTTAAGAAATCTTAGATGTTCTCTTCTTGGAAGTGGAGGGTATGAGTAATTATGATCCGATGACTTTCCGTCTATCGTTCTTGAGGATTTTAAAGAATCTTCCAGAACAATAGATGGAAGGTCATCGACGTCTTATATCCATGTTGTTACTTCTCAAAGTAAAGGAAGACGTACGCACATATTGTGGGTGAAAAGTGATACTCTGATACTAAATGTCTGATACTAAATGTTGTTGATGGCCTAATAACCACTTACCTTGATGACATCATCATGACGGTGCTGCAGATCACGGCTTCTCCGGCAGGAGGCATGACCAGCACAAGTGGGGACGGGATGGCCGAAGTCAGACCTCCATTTATTTTTACCCCGACAAATTGCGTAACACATGCTAGAACCTGTGAGTGAAGATACGCACAGCTATGACAATATCTTCAGAGTTGAAACTCAAAAGAATCATGCGCATTAAGAGTTGAAACCCCAAAGAAGTAAGAGTGTAAATGAAATACAACGACATATGACCAATTTCAAACACATATTCTCATTCTGTGGTAGCTTTACAAGCGTTTCACGAATTACAATAAGTACGAGAATACAAGTGTGGTGTGTCATTGCGCATCCGTCGAACAGAGTACATCATATTTTCCTTTGGAGCCAAAATCACTTATCAGATATTGTCCATAGAACAACATCAACTTTATACTTGATGTCTTTTTATTGCAACAAAGTATGTATTTTAGACAGCCATGTGAGAGGTCTATTGACATTTTCTTAACAAGAGTTTTGTGAATTTCTTGTTTTGCTTATCACCAGGAATTTTCGCTGATTCCGTTTGCATTTTTGAGTGATGGTGGACCTGAGCCTATCCTGGGAGCCAGACAGGACCGGGTAGCTAGCGAGTTTTGGTCGGGGACCCAAGGCAGTCAGCCCGCAGATCTCACATAGTTCTCCGGGGGAGTTTAAGCCTGAAGGAGTTATCGCTAGTACTAGATAAACTGTCCTAGCTGCCAGATCCCGGCTGGCTCCCAGGGTAACCTGAGCCAAGCATTGTTGCACAAAGTACAACTTTGGACTCGGGCCAAACTAGAATAGCCTGGTCACCATCCGATTTCTACCGGGGCTCCTTGCACTAGCTACCCTAGCCCCGGCAGAAGTCGGATGGTTACTAGGCTAAAACCAGTAGTCACGTCCTACATTGCTACAATATCTGCAAGTCTTCAGTGACATATTATCGCCACACCCTGCAATATTCACATATCCACGAATACATACCAGGATCTAACAGAGAGACATGCAGACCCAAAACAGCACATACATTTTCACAAAGGTAATAATGTCAACTTTATTCCAAAACGTTTACACGTTTAACGACACAATAAAAATAGGATGGGAATAAGCCCCCCCCTATTCAAATGGAATGACCAATGACCTGAGAAATCCTGTCCCACCTGTTTCTGGTTTGTGCTGTGGTGATATCTACTGCGGTTCCTCACGTGTGTTTGTTGTTATATGCTGTTATATCAGTGTACTCATCAAGCTCCCACAAATCATGTACATACGGGGTGGGCGTGGGCATGAAAATAGGAAAATCCAGACCGAAAAAGATTTGACTCAAGACAGGTGATACATCTTAGTAATGTCCTTGATCTTAATAACGAATGAGGATGTGCAAGGGTGGGGGACAAAGCTTAATGATATTGATAAATTGATGAGCATATTTCTTTACGAATTACGCGCGAGTCCGATATATCTAGATAAATAAAATGTAACATGGTGAAAGAAAATTTGAACCAAGATCGAGAAAACTCCGACGGAAATCAGGCGATCATCAGTGTAGATATGAGGTGGAACAAAATCTGAGTACATCGGTTATATTTTATGCTTCACAACGATTCACACGATAAAGATGAAACCATACGGCACTCTATATCATCTTTATCTGCTGTGTCAGGTCCGCACCTGGTATGAGTTACATTAAATGTTACAGGCACTCACTGTTTACGCGTACACTACACCCTATTAAGGTTCGGTATCACTGTGGTGTGCTATTACCCCCTTCACATTATATACGATCTTCGGACGTTCTTCGCGATCGCAGGAAGGTCGGCTGATTTTAAGATCTTAAGATGGTCTTGCGTATTTTTCGCCTCAAAACTGTCCCCCTCACATATACGCGAGGCTCGTGAGATCGACGGTGAATAAATCTATGATAATAAACCTCCCATGACCTCTTGCACGCGGACAAGGTAACACAAAACGTTCCTAAAAAAAGGCAAGAGATCAATAAATGTTGCTTATTTTGTTGTCGTAATCTTTTTAAACAATGAATGGAATGCGCGGGCATAATAGAAATGACGCAAGAAAAGAAAGTGTGTCACAAAGTCAGCCTACATACTGCCACAGCGGCCACAATGTTAGAATTACCCTCGCATTCCCAGAAATTCAATATTTGTAAACAAACGGAAGTCGGACGAACGTCGCCCGAACGTTGCCCAACTGACGGGCGTTCGCCATCCGATTTACGCTCGATGATTAATAACTATGTCTTTGCTCGCCTATCGGTCTTCAATCGTTGGATTGACGCAAGACTATTGACCGATACCCTTGCAAGGTACGCACGATTTGTACGCACAATCTGCGACTCGGTAACAGCTGTGCGATTTTGGAGATTTCCTTCGACTAGTCGCATATGTTAAGAACATGTTTCGCTGCACCGCGACCGTCGTAAGACTCCTGGAAACTGCCGGCGATCCCTAAAAATCGCAAGATGATCGTGAGAACACCGGACGTCTTACTCACGAAAATGTCAATCAGAGTTCGTAAACTAGTCTTCCGATCGAATCGCGCCTATTGTGAAGGGGGTATAAGGAGGAAGCTTTGTCAAGCTGCTACTATCATCGGGGAAGCTTAATACACCCTGTGTTTATATAATAACGTTGTGGTCTCTCCTCAAATATCCTCCTCTCTCCACACGGAGATGATTGCATCCTTGAACTGGGTGCCGACTATACTGGCCGGGTGCACTGCACTTGGGGCACTGGTGCGGCACTCCGGGGTTCGAAAATTACTCGTTGAAATTTAAAGATAAAGAACGAATATTCTGACGTTTTGTTTGTGTATTTTGTTGTGTTCTAAGTCATCCTTTTGCGTATTACTCAATATCTAAATTATCGGCGGAGATAACATAGAACTTAACAGTGCCGCAGTGAACGAACATTGCCGCACCGGTGCTCCAAGTACAGTGAAATACCACCTTTAGTTTACCAGGGCTCCCATACCTCTACCTCTTTCCCTTCTCCTTTACGTTCTTTACCCTTCAACTGGCGGAGAAACATATGTTTCGCTCCCAGAGTTGGCACCCTAGCTTCCTCAGTTTTCCAGCCCGCGGAGGTCTAACTCGGGGGTGAGGGCTGTGTCAGATTTTGCTGTTGTCCTTGTCTATTAGTCCGTTAGACAATAGATAGAACTTTATTGCACGACATTTGTACATGGTACAATGTATGGCAACAACTATTACACAAAGTACAAAATAGGTGTATAGAATAAGACTTAACATCCTTATTAACATAGCAAAAAGGGCTAAAACAAGATATAATGTTACAATCGAGTTGGGCTAATCATGGCTTTCATTATTCTTTCTAATAACAAAGCAGTCTTTGATATATTTGCCTAACTTTGCATTATGGGAGTTGTGGCATCTAAAGATATATACAAATCTGTCTTTAGCATCGAGGTTCTTGAAATCTGCTGTAATAGATTCTAGAAATGTGAATAGCTCATTACGTAAAATAGTGTATTTAGAACATTCCATTAAAAAGTGAAATTCATCTTCAATATGCTCTCAAGGTGCTCTTCAAATTTCGGGGGGGGGGGGGGGTTACTCTACAAGCAGAGGTTAAGCTTCGGCTGTTTTTTAAACGTTTTTTTAGGCGTTTGACAGTAAAGTGTTCGTTTTCTTTATGTCTCCAGGCGAGAAAAGAACGGTACAAAATAAAAAGCCCGATAAAAACGCCTAAAAACGTCCAAAACAGCTGAAGCCTTACCTCTGCTTAGCACTTGGAGAGTAGTAAGGTGGGGGCATGTTGGCCCTGGAGCCGAGGACCTGGCTTGTGATTGCTCTGAAAACAGCCTGGCGTCCAGGCTAAAATCCTCGCTGTAGATAATCTCCAAGCAGATCCTACGGTGCCATAAGATCAAAGCTGGCCATGGAGTATATCTGGCCAAAGGGAGTCAAACGGGCACCTACGATGGGTTTGATACTATATTTCGTCATCGTGGATCTGCTTGGAGATTAGCGGTAGACCCAAAACCATCAGGCGGGCTTCCGGCGACAGCATACACATATTACCGATGGAGTCTGTTTTGGGGGGTAGCCGATGTTACAATTAGCTTTACCGGCGCCCTCTTGACCTGAGCAGGCCAGGAGATGTCAAGGGGGACGTGTTTCCCGTGCAGGCGCTGTCATCTGGTCAGCACGAACTGGTTAAGATCTAGCCTGATTTAATCGCGCTTCTCAGGCCCGCCGTACATTGCGGGGAGAAGGCTACAAGCTCCGGATAGCGGAGTTTGCGTTACACAGACTAGTTAAGATCGTTTAGGCAAACTAGCCTCCATAGCAGGCTCTCTGGAGGCTATAGGCAAACGGTCTTGCAGACCGGAGTAGCACAGGACCTCTTGATACTGGTCCAAACGCTCAAACCATTAGGTCACATGGCGCCACTATTTCGTTTCCTTCCACACGTTCACGGCAAAAAAAAAGACCTTGAATTAGATGAACTTGAAATGAGTGACCGAGTACTCATGCGTTCTTCTCCAAGCAGATGTTGGGGCGAAATATCTGACACCCGGACTTCCCTGACAGTCCTTTAATTCGTAATACCCTGACAGGCCAGAGAAGCTGTCCGTCAGTAAACGTTACGGTATTTCACCCCAACATCTGCGTGGGGATTACCGTGGTATTTTTGAGCTTCCAAGAAGGTGCGTATATATATATCCACTCCCGACTCAAAGATCTGTCTAGATTTGGAGAGTAAAAAACATGAGAACAACTTCGCATTTTGTCTGGGAATGACTGTTTCACAAGAATAGAAAATAAACTAGAGTTCGGCGACCTCATACCTCCATGAAAATTTAGAGCTTTCGTAAATTTCATGCAATTGACCAACACATTAACATAATTTATGCATGCTGTTGTTCATCATTGACTAACGTACACATGTCACAATTAAAAAATTCCCATTATTGATCATAAAGCGGTTTTGAATTTTTATATAAATTATGCAAATAAGTTCCTCATTACCATATTTGGTATCTGCTTATATTCCACCTATCATAATTAACATGTGTTACATGTATTGAGGTCCAGTTATTGAAAACAATGGAACTATACAATTTCCTCATTAATTATGCAAATTAGGTCCTCATTTGCATAACATGCATATCATTATGAACATCTTTGCCAAAGCTACTGCTGCATGCCTAAAATGCAGCCAATCCGTCGTTCCTTTCTGCAGTTATCCGCTTTGGAGTGTCTTGACAAAAACGCCCCTGCAGTTCCACAATTAAATGTCAGGGGACTGAAACTTGCCTCACTTTTTCATGACGCTAAAAGCTATCTACCACTTAAATGTCACGACCATATCACGTCAGTGACAAGAGATACATTGACAAAACTGCTATGATAGAATATTCTCATTAATTATGCAAATGTATTCCTGATTTGCATAATTAGTATCTTATCTAGTACAACATTGTCTAAGGTACCTACATACCAAAAATCATGAAAATCCGTTGTTCCCTTCTTGAGTTATCCTCGTCAGAAGTTTTTGACAAAAATGCCCCTGCTATCCCCAAACTAGACGCTAGGGGGCCCAAACTTATGTCATTTCTTCCTGAGCACAAGAGCTATCTAACACTCAAAAATCGTGACCATAGCATGTTCAGAACACCGAGATAGCAAAACCGGAAGTTGCGCTGCAGTACCAAGGGGAGTCGCTAGGGGGCCCAAAATCTAATCATTTCCAGCTTTCGTCACACACTACCGACACACCAAGTATGAAACCAATCCACCCAGCCGTTCTTGAGTTATCTTGTTTACACACACACACACACACAAACACACACACAAACGCGGGGTAAAATATAACCTCCATGACATTTCATGGAGGTAACTATTAGAGTCCGTGGAGTTAACTGATTACAGAAGACGAGGTTAGGATATGGTATAGCCTGGATGCAATCCCTTTTCTCGGGACAGGGGTTTGGAACCCAGGCTAGAACCGATGTAGTTCTGGCAGTGTGTCGGTTCGGCTACATCCCGAATGCCCGCACGTCCCTTCTGTGAGAGGAATTTCTCCCAGATCTTCTTATCTTGATCTATCTTATACCGGATGACATCGGATTCGACTTTCACCTACAGATTCTTGGTAGTTCACAAGACTGTGCCAAATTGGGTCCACTGAGATACCCGTTTTAGGGATATCCACTTTCTCCAAAGACCTGTTGGTTGCAACATTTTCTCACAAACTATTGACTTTTTCCCAAAGCCTTTTTGGTAGTAAAATCTTACTGGAGCTATGATAATGTTTTTTTTAATACTATGTTGGAGATAGGTTCCCAGTCATGACACTGTCTTTACATGTAGTACATCTGATTCTTAGAAAGTTCAGTCAGGGTCACAAGTTACGACATAAGCTCCTCATATTGTCACTCATTAGATTCAGATGGCTAGTCTGAAATTGATCTTGTAGATCTTCCACATACTATAGAACCGGCAACCTTACATTGACATAGTTCACAGATTTCCCCATGTACTCCCAAAGTTGGCGGAAACTGTACATGTCGCCCTCTGCACATGTTCTTCACCGGATGTTTTAGCTAAGTAGGAGAATCTGTTCAAGATCCAAGATATCGTTGTCTGAAATGTTTTGGAACTTGTCCCAAAACAATGCCGTTTGGAACTTGTCCCAGAACAATGGGGGTTCCAAGTCCACCCGTGTCAAATTCAATATTGTGTAATCGATGCCCTCTATTATAAACGGGTTAAACTCATCGAGAAACTGTTAGGAACACTGTCTTTGCTTATGAGTCATGACGTCATTCACGGCTGCAACCTCTGATAGGAACGTTTCGAGCAGGCTTGTCAACACAGTCAGACACATGTTCGTAGTTATGTCCACTTGTAGTGTAGGGACAGTACTTTTCCGTGATATCATTTCTTCTAGGTCCTTCTACACTTGCCATAATGGCTTGTGTTACAAATTGTAACATCCGTTGCAGTATAGAAGCGACTATCCGAACACACGTAAGGACACGATCACAAATCAAGGGTATTCGTGCATGTGATGTACAAAACAGCCAGTTGTCTGTTATATGACGGAAAGCTAAAGATCGCTAAAGGGCTTGTCGGCGGTTGGTTCTGTCATAGCCTGCAGCGCTTGCATAAAAGTCGCACGACGGCCTTCGACGAATGTGGCCACGACATAAACAAACCACATTATATTTTATCTAGAGACTAAAACTTGATTAGCATGCATTCTCCAGAGTTGACAGATCCTCCACGTTATGACAGCGTTATCTAGGATGTCATCAGTCATACCTGCCTGGGTACCATTCTCCATACTAGATCTACTGCTAGTAACAATTTACACGAGGCACTTTGAACGACGTACGTCGTTTGATTTTTTTGCCTCGTGTAAATCGGGCCATAGCCTCTACCAGGCTCCACGGATCGGTCAGGAAATAGCTCCTCTGGCCGGCCGACTCCCCTAGCGTACTGTTGTCACTCTATTTGTCCAATTTCTACTTCATTTTTGTATACTAGACCACCGATTCGCGGAGCCTGGTAGAGGCTACAAGAACTAGTAACCGCCGGCTCAATCTTGTCGCTTGTTAACCACTGCCAGATTGGGCCAGTGGTTACGACGTAGGAGGATGGCATCCAAGCTACAGTCAGACCACATCTAACCTTGAACCTGTCTCACCTTGTCTAACACGTTCCGGATTGTACAATGGCAGTTTGGCTCTCAGTCTCAGCATTACACTTTTTACAGGTGCTTAACCTGGACAATATCTGTGCGTGTTTCCGTCTCTGACAATCTAATAATACGTCCAAAATTGTTGTTTTGTTTACTTTTTTTTACACGACAGATGGCCATAGAGCTATACTCTTTGAAAGTCACTATACTATACTATACTCTATAAAGTTAAAGTTTTCAGCTGTCGGAAAATGAAAAATGCCGTGTCAACTGAAAATGATTGACTTTTTTCCACACTTGTCTTGCTGTAATGATTTGTTTTGTTACCACTCGAGGGGAAGATATCTGGCAAAATGGGCACCCCATCCTCGTCAATTTAGGAATCTGAAGAAGCCGAATTCGTTAATGAACCATTGAGGGGCGCCGGGGAAACCACTGGTTCGAATTAGCGTTCCGAGCCCCGGTATTGGTCGCCGTGTGATCTTGAACGTCCCATGGGGATTTAGGAGACAGTTCACAGAGAAACCCCAGCGCTTTCGGATCCTAGTCCCGCCGAAGACCCGGACCACACTTTCTCGGACCTTCGGCCACAGAAGACGGCTGTCGCTCGAACTTTCCGCGAAAACGACAAACTTGCAGGAAGATTCGTTCGGAGGGAATTCATCCTGGGAAGGAGACCAAGATGGCTGCCCGAACAGTTCTGACGATTTTGGTCGCCTTGGCGGTGATTTCTGCAACTCAGGTAAGGTTTGAAAACTTTTGTTGAAAATTATCTTCTGTCCAGTGGACATGGTGGTTTCGTGTGGTTCTATCAATTTGCGATGTTTTGTCTTCGCCACATGTCTCTTTGTAAGTCGACAAGATTAAGGGCAACAAGGACTAAAAGGATTTCCCGCCCAAAACCGTAACGTTTGCCAAGAAATAGGAGATTTTACCACTGCTTGGCATTTGGTCATTTTTCCGGTTTTTATCTGCACCGTGGGAGATCTTGCTTTGGATCAGACAGTCAGTGAGAGTTCTCTGCTTTCCACCCAAAAAAAAATCGTTGTAGAAATGAATTGAATAATGGTTTTGACTGGAAAACCACTCGAAAAGAAGCCATGTACAGACTACAAATGTTATAAGCTCGGTTATTGGTTGCGGGTTGTCTTTTGATAGGAAATAAGAAAAATGCAAACGAAAATTTGACAGTAGATCCTCAGAATTTTTTCTAGTTCCTTCGCAATTTTAGTACTTTTTTTTCACCGGCTTGTGATATATCTAATTTCATTTCACTATGGTGCTTTCCTCGGGCCGCTTTCCTCCTCCCTGAGAATTGTTGTTTTGTCCCCTGTCAGCATGGCTGGAGTTACAGAGTCTGTAGTTCATTAGAGCTACCATCTTGATTAGTTAACGTCCGCTTCCAACCAGACATTGTTGTTGTAGTACAGAACCGACAGATCAAGTGATCTGTGAACTATATAACAAGGACGATGCCGCGGCTATACTCAGAGCAACAAGTATGTGACTGCCGTCTCAATTCCTAGTTTGTGAAGTCCTATCTCCTAAAACACCTTTCAATAAACTGCAAATTAACAACAGATCGGTTAAACCTTAGAAACCTAACGGTCTAAAAACATTGTCAATTGAGCTGGCAAAACAAACATTACTCGGACCGCTTTCTCCCACATACTTCCGACATAATTGGACAGTAAATTTGAGGAACTGTGATAACTTCTTCCCCTCACTCAAGGGTCGTGGGAAAAGATAGGGATAGATCTATGTTCTTCCGAAGGTTCTTCCTTCTCACTGCACTTGGGGCACGGGTGGAACACTGTAGGGTTTGTTCACAATAATGTTTTGTTGTTGTTTTGTATGTAGCCTCTTAGTACTACTGTCTGTATAGCTATTAGTTGTTATTAATTGCCATACATTGTACCCTGTGCGATTGTTGAGCAATAAATTCATTCATTCATTCATTCATTCTGTTGTGTTATTTTCGCCGATTTTTTTTTTTTATAATTCAGATATTGCGTAAAACGTAAAAAGTATGACTTAGAAGACATTAAAATTCACAAAACATAAGGAAATTCGTTACTTATCTCTGAATTTCGTTATCTTTTCGAACTCCGCAGTGCCGTACCGTTGCCGTACAGTGCAGTGAGATACTGTACCACTTTCTGAATCGGCTCCGTTTTTCATTCTCACCTATCTAATCAACGACCTTGTTTTTGGACCTCGCCCTATTTTGTGATGTGCCCAAGCCCTTTTTCCACCTAGATAAGTTCATCCTTGATATAGTTCTAGGTCATTGTAATGTCATATTTTAACGGGCAACAGACCAGAACTGCTTTGCGCTTGGATCTTATCCAATATATCAAGATTACGTGGTCTAGTCCCTTATTGTCTGGAACATGTTTGCAACACCGGGTGAAGCGATGCTGTTAGCCTCAACCAGGCCTCCCTACGGGGGTGCAGGGATCGTAGAATTCGGCAAAAATATCGGGAAATCGGCCAGGGAAGTCAGTCTGTGCCAAGGTTCTTGTCAGCAAAACTCCCCTGGCATGCCTGGCAAATTATTCTCTCTATGATAGCCAGCGTCAGTCTGGTAAAGACTATTAAGCTGTAGCCTGTATGCCAGACCCCCGATATCAAGAATATCTAAACTGAGGGGGTTGTTGTAGAATTTCCCTAATGGCATGTTGGCTTTAGAGCCGAGGAGTTGGCTTGCGTACGCCCTAGAAACAGTCTGGCATCCAGGCTTCCTTCGTCTTGGGTAGAAACATGTCCCGCTTCCAGAACTAGTCTCCAAGCAGACGTGTCAGCTGGATCACAAAAGAGAAGAATTAAATCAAGAGTTTGGCCAAATAGGGACAAATAATTTGCCATGGCATCTCAATCAGTTTTTTGTAGTGACTTAACTTCTACTAGGCTTTTATTCCTAACTTGTTCAAAGTTCCCTATTTATATACTACTCAGCCAGGCCGGAGTCTGGTAGAGTCAACACCCTAACCCGAGTCTATATACCAGCTAGAAACACGGAACAGCACTTTCCCCGCTAGACGTCATACTGTACGACTGAAATGTATATGAAAGTAGCCTGGTTACCAAACCCCAGCCCGATCTCAAGTATCGCCCGATCTCGAGTATCTATCGCACGAAAGATATTTGAGGTTGGGGTATGGTATCCAGGCTACAGCTAGCGTCTCTCAGGGTCTATCTCACGGAGGTCTGTGTAAAATTTTCTTGGCGCCAACGCGCTGCTCTACACGTAGGCTCTGGAAGTAGTCTGACACCCAGGCTAGTGAGGCTGTTGTTCGTTAATGTTTTGTCGACTTGCAGAAACCGCGAGTGGTCTTGATGAGCGCAGCTGGAAGTTGCGGAAGATGACAGGGTCCACTTTACTGATGAGATGCTTCAAATCTGCGGGGAAGCAAAAATGTGCTTACTCAAATGAGGGGGGGGGGGGGCATCAAGATGTAGATCGGACAGTGTTTGTGATAATTGTGTAGAGTAGTCTGTTTTCTGTTTCTGTTTTCCGGCTGGAAAGATAGGCTGTCATTGTCAGTAAAAAATGTCTAAAGGTGCTTATGTATGTACTTGTGCCGGAAAACAACCCCAGTATGGCCTACGTCACATTTCCTACGCGGGGCCCGGCCGGGCTGTTTATGGAAACGAAAAATTAGATTTTATGCCAATAAATATGCACAAGGCATGCCGTTGAATCGTTTTTGGCCTGTTTTGTGTTTTTGTTGTCTTTTTAAAAATATTTATCGTTCCCAAAAGCTGCCCGGCCGGGCCCCTTTGAGGAACCTTAACCTTAGGCCTACGGCCCATTTCCGGGGCCCGGCCGGGCAGCTTTTGGGAACGAAAAGTATGATATAAACGTCTTCAAAAGACACCAAACTATACAGGACGTAAAGAGAATAGTCGGGGGCATTATTTGTGTACGTATACATTTCTAGTTTTCTTTTCCACAAACAGCCCGGTCGGGCCCCTGTTTGGAAATGTGACGAAGCCTGCCCGTGGTTTCCAGGCTCACTAGACCCAGTCCCGAGGAATCTCTACAGCGGTGATCTCTGACGGCCTCCCGCCGGCGGCATGCATGTTGGTCCTAATTCAGAGAGTCTGATTTTAAAACGAGAAGGCGGGATGCCTACAAAATATGGTCTGACAAACTGCTAACATCTAGTTTGTAAGTAGTGTCGGAATAGAGTTTTAAAAGCCTGGGAAGTGGCTAGCTGAAAGTTGCTGCCATAGTTGATATCTAATCTTTTGGGTCACTGAGAATACCTTCGGTACTTTCACTCTGTCTGAGTTTAAACTGATGCAAAAGTCCAGGTCTTTCCGGTTCTCCTGAATCCTGGAAGTCATCCAGAGTAGTTTTAGCCATTAGAAGGTACATTAGACGGATCTTACAAATTGGCCCACCAAATTGGTTCACCAAACCAGTTGCATATGGAGGAGAGTACCGCGGCCGCCACCAACAATTTTTGGGTAGACAGTACTAGACACTTACTTATTTTGGGGCAGACACTTACTTTTTCGGGGGTGGGGGAGAGAGGGACACTTACTTTTTTTGGCAGATACTTACTTTTTGTGTCTGCCGCCCAAAACGCACACTTTGCTGCTGTGTCAGTCAAGAACCTAAGGTTGGTATCTCACTGCACTTGGGGCACCAGTGCGGCACTGCGGGGTTCGAAAGTTTGCTCAATGAATTCCAAAGATAAAGAAAGAATTTTCGTACGTTTTTCGTATTTTGTTGTCTTCCACGTCATACTTTTACGTATTACGCAATATCTGAATGATGACAAATCGTTGAAAATAACACAGCAGTGCCGCAGTGAACGAACCCCGCAGTGCCGCTCCGGTGCCCCAAGTGCAGTGCGATTCCACCTGCGTACTTTGCTGCTGTGTGAGCCGAGAACCTAATCTCCACATCACTCCTATTCTCAGAAACACTTGGAATTTCTCAGAGGGCATATTTGACCTTGACCTACTAAATCTGAATTGGATCAAAATATAAACTTTAAAAGATGCCAACTTCATTGTAGATCATTTCTGATATCTGGAAACGACGGCACCCGTCATGGGTCGCCTTACCATAAACCAAGACCATTGTGTGCGAATGAAATGGAAAAGAAATTGAAATATTTCTTCTGACAGAAGTTCTGTGCACTTTGTCGCGGAGCCTCTTTAATTCATAAACTACTGTAACTCTTGTATTGTAATAACACGGCACGTGTTCAATATTTATAAACAATAAATTATTCTTATTTTGTGTAACGCAAACACTGCTATAACTGGGCGATAAGTTGGGCGGGGCACTACTAGTATACCGCGACTTAATCAGGATACCTCTATCACTTTCTATCATTTCTAAGTCGAAAGTCACCACTGCCCTTGTTAGTACCAAACACCGAAAGTTTAATACCTTCCAGAAATTAAAAGTTCACCCACCGCGTTACCACAGGTGATTTCTATTTCAGCAATTCCGCAAACTTGACCTTCCCCCGGGTTAACAATGTCATTTCACTCAACTTGACCTTCTCTTTAACAAGGTCATTTCTGCGCAATGTCAATGACCTTTAATGCATTACCTAGTCTAGAGTCTACTTCGCTGCATGCCGTTTCAGACGGCAAATTTGCAGGAGACAACAGGCAACAAGGGAGAAGTATGTGAATTAAGTGGTTTTGTAACCTGGAATTCAAGATGGAGTCCAGGTTCTACACAATCACTGGCGGATCCAGAAATTTGCTAAGGGGGGGCGCGCACCATGACGCGGCCGAAGGCCGCGGCCGCGCAGCGCAAGCTGCGCGGGGGGAGAGCACGAGAGGGGGGTTCCCCCTCTCGTTGGGGGGGTATGGGGGGCCTCCCCCAGAAAATTTTTAAGAAATAGAGGCTCTCTGGTGCATTTTAGAGCCATCTCTGAGCAAATTTGAGAAGCAAACTAACACTAACTTTTTGTCATGTCTGTGGCTGTCTAGTTCACGTTAGGGACATTTTTTTTTTACTATTTTTAGCAACTACCACTGAGGGCAAACCTAACAAACCTATAAACGAAGGCTAGTTCCTCCTTGTTAATATTCATGGATGACGCCACGCTATACAAACAATATCGCAAATTATTTGTACCTGGCTGACGATTTGCCCTTCACCGCGAAGCGGCTCACGCTCCTATAAAATCGCATAGAAATCTCGTGGGATCTGAGCGGCTTGCCGGAGACGATTTTGAAAGTGTGTTACGCATTTGAAATTGCATATATCTCGGACTCTTTTTGCTTCTGCGGTGGCAATTGATGACGATTAATCGGGGGAAAATGACAACAAAAACGTCAGCACGGTCATTGCGGCGACTGATCAGAACTGGAGTGGGGAGAGGGGTGTCGGCGCACGACGCCAATTTTCCTAAGGCGGGGTCGATCGGTTGCGTCTCTCTGATGACGGACGATAGAAATCACCAGTTTATCAAAAATAATTAAATTCCGCTGATTTTCTGGAGATCTTACAAAATTTTCACGCTCTTTCTATATCTTCGAGCGCCGATTTTGGCTTTAATACAGCGACCCACCAGTTTCATGGGGAGAAATTGATGCGGCCGCGCCCCGGGCCTTTACCGTAAGTTTACGTGACTCGAAAGACCCAATATTAATTGCAAACTGCAAGTTTCTCTAAATAATTACCAGAAAATCTCCTCTCAAATAAGCGAGTTAGTTTTATAACGTTGTCAATATTCTTGGCATAACTTCCGAAGACCCCTAGTAGCCTGGGTTTATCTTGCTCATTTTTTTTTTTGCCAGCTGAAGGGGGAGGCGCGCGCCTGGCGCGCCTCCCCCTGGATCCGCGCGTGAAAAAGATCTAGATCCTCGGTACCAAACTCAACATATTGCCAAGGAAAATTTGCCCAGGACCTACTCTCCAAGCAGAGGTTAGGCCCCGGCTGTCTTTTTTTTACGTTTCTTAGTCGTTTTTATCGGGCTTTCTATTTTGTATTGTTTCTTGAAGTCCGCCAGCCAATACAAGATACAATGCAAAATAGAAAGCCCGATAAAAACGACTAAAAAATGTTTAAAAGAACAGCCGGAGCCTAACCTCTGCTTGGAGAGAACCCAGCACCCCCCTTCCCCTGGAAGGCCCCCTTGGGCTGTTAATTGAATTCAGGCAGACAAAATCACAGGGGTGGGCCTAGGCTGGGATAAAACTGCCGAGGAAGTGTAGTCTAGGATCGTCTAGATCCTTGTTGCCTGACTGTTGTGAGAATTCAGGCTCGACACAGACCAGCTCCTCAGCTGTAGTACCAAAATACGTACCGCACGGACCTCCTTCCTCTGGTTAGACCCTGGAATAGGAAAACTTTCCACGAGAGTATGTTGGCCTTAGAGCCGACTCGGCTGGACCATGACACCATTCACACTTTAAAAAACGAGGCCCTGGAAACAGTCTGGCATCCAGGAGGGAGACTAGGTTAAGAGATCAAGCGTAACAGGTTCTAAAACTACGGAACTTTGCCCCCCTCCCCCCAAGTAAGTCAACAGGTTTCCGGAAAGGTTCAGACCTTGACACCTGCTTCGTATTGTCTGAAAGACGACACGATATCAACGTCATTGACCTTGAACCGACCCTTTTGACCTTGAATTCGTGACTGATGACGCAGGCTTAAGGACGAACATCACATGCACTTGTCAGACCGCATAACGTTATCTTCAGTGTGGCATTTTTCTTATATACGGAACAGCACTATCCCCGCTAGACGTCATACTGTACGACTGAAATGTATATGAAAGTAGCCTGGATACCAGACCCCAGCCCAATCTCAAATATATCTATCGACCACACGATGGATATTTTTGAGATCGGGCTGAGGTCTTGTATCCAGGATAATATAAAAGTAACTTCGTGGAAATGACAGTTAGTACAGAAAGTACAAGAAAAGGAAAGTTCAAAGGAGGGTGCCTGTTATCTTATTTAAGTAGGCCACCAAGGAATATGTATTTCGTTCGGATGTCATTCTGGAATTTCCACACGTTCATCTACTGTTTGGTTTGTATGAATACATCTACATCTACATTGTGGTAACCCCCAAATAGCCCCGCGTGGGGCATCGTGGGGGGGGGGGGGGGGGAGCTGACGCTCCCAGGTTAGGGCGGGCAGGCCGCCTGCCTGACACGGAAAATAATACATTATCCCTTTGCTAATTTAAGGCAATCTAATTAATATTAAATAGTGAAGTTTATTTGCAAGTTCTTGCCCGAGGGCTAATTGCAACATGAAGCATACAGAAGATATAGTAAACATACATAAAGTAATTTGGTATAGATAACAATGGTGACAAGTGTAAACAAGTGACTATTCTAACAATGATATTGACTGCTGAGAGCTACAATCTACGCATTTGGGGTTTGATTTCTTTTCTGGAAGCAGTGGAAGACGAAGTACCCCACATTTTCTATGATGAGTGGGTTATGTGACGTCAACAGCTTTATAGTTTTGTTTTCGTCTGTAAGCGTTTCGAAATTTTTGTGTGTTTTGCAAACCTCTTCAAATAACTCCTTTCTTTCCTGGTCATTGGAGAGGCAGTTAGAGAAAAAATGTATTTCGTCTTCCAACGGTTTTGCAATACAATGGTTACAGGTTCTTTCGCCCACAGGTAGCTTTTTGTACCGCCCTCTCTCAATTTCAAGGGGGTGAGCGCTAATTCTAAGTTTGCACATTGCCGATCTGACTTCGAAATTATCTAGTGACGTTAAATAAGTTTCCATTGAGTATCCCTTCTTTAGTTTCTTAAAGAATGTTAACTTACCATTATCTATAGATAGTCTATGAGAAAATGTCTGGATATATATATCTTCCAACCTTTTTCTTAACAATGTACATATATGCTTATTAGAGGATTCAAAGTGGAAATATTATGGATGCAGAGAAGGCCACAGAAGATGCCGACTCTTCCTAATTGATCATGACAACGTTTTTCTTTTTTTTTCTGCGCAAATATGATTGATCTGATAAGCCCGACCATTTGGTAAGAGTTATTGTCCCACTCTCACCGAGCCAAGCGTTCCTTACATTCTTCAGCTAGCTCCAGATCAAAGATAAAGGATGGGCGACTTTCTCCTAGCCTACTTCACAGACTTCTGGAAAGGCGGTGTTCATTATTGTTATTCCTATTTTTTTCTGTGGTTCGCAAAACTGAAGTCTATTCTACATTCCCAGGTCCTCGACAACTTCGTTTCATGCCCCTTTGCAACGGCACATTATTCCATCCTGCTTAGAGTAAAAAAAGTGCATCATTTCCTTGTATTTAAAACCACTGGATTTATATGCTCAAGCCGGGAACATCTGTTTATCAATTAGAAGACCGGCTAAACTGGAAAACCACCCTACGTGGCCGAAAGGATCTACTATCTGCTATATTCAGCCGTTTTCATCCTACCATCGACTATTCGCTCGCTCACAGGAATGTTTTAATTAGACGCGTGTCACTCTCAATCCCTCTGTAAAACTTCGGGTCTTCTCGTTTTTCATTTGGGCCACACCACAGAACGGAAATTCGTTCCAGAAGTCCGAAATCCACGGAGTGGGTACCCTATATACTGATAGGACGTGTACACAAACAAATCGTTCACAGTGGCTCCTGTGGAGTAATGAGGTTGTTGGACACAGAAACACAGACTGAAAACAGATTGTAGTACTAATAAATGCGCGTAATAAGTTTCTACAGAAGTAGGAGTAAAGTTGGTCAGTAGGTCAGTTGGTTGCATGGCTGGTTTATGAAGTACTAAAGTATGCGTTCTTTGTGAATAGTATGATTTGAAGAGGCAATGGGGGCTGGCCGTTTTAAGCTTTGTGACAATTTACAATTACAAAGACATAAAACTTTCAAAAGACTTCGTATCGTAACTTTTGTAAGAAGGAAGTTAATTAAGACAGGATGTCAGATTGTTTCTAACAGGTCAGCCCTAAGGCTCTAGGGCCAACGTGCCCCAAGAACATGTTACCCCTCACCCCGCCTTCTAATTCTTTATCAAGGGTCTATCAATAGAGTCAAACTCAGAACTTAATGTGGTAAATTTCCTTGGAAGCATGTTGGCTTACAGCCTAGGATCTGACCTGTGTAGACCCTGGAAACAGTCTTGCGTCCAGGCTAGATGTAGGTCAAGTTAGCGTCAGAGCTATCTCTAATCCATGGTCTCTGTACCGCCTCCAGTGCTTTTGATGTCTCAAACTCTTCCCAGATATAAATGAAGCAAAATGGAACAAAAATGTCAATTAGCCTTCCAGAAATATATGTTCTTTTTAGATCGGAAATAGCACATCTTTTTAAGGCTCTCTATATAATCAAATTTAAAAATAGATATATCTCATTTGTATCTTACCAAGTAGATAGAGGAGAAATGCTTTTTCTTGTGGTTCATACAAAAGAATGGCATTCGCGGTAACTTTGATCGTCTGACATTTTCCATGTTTGTTTTCCAGGCCATGCCCACATGTAGCAGCAGCACGACGTGTTCCAAGGACCAGTTCTGTCTGCGGGGGTCATGTCAGGTAATCAGGAACACTCGTCTGGTTATCAGGCGATGTGTTATCTTTCTGCTTGTCTGATCAAGGAGAAAGTCTGATACTAGTGCTTGCTGAGATTTGTTAAAGATGGTCTCAAGTGTTGGGAAGCCATTTTTCAATATATAATTGGGCATACGATGTTGCATGTTTGGCGCAAGTCAAGAACTATTTTGCAATTGCCTCCGTCCATGAAAAAAAACAAACAATTAATGCCCTCGACTATTCTTTTTACATCTTGTGTAGTTTGGTGTCTTTTATGTCGTACTTTCCGTTCCTGAAAGCTGCCCGGCCGGGCCCCGGTTTGGAATGTGCCTAATTCGAATGGTGGTAATTGGGGCACCGATGCGGCACTGTGGGGTTCGTTCAGTGCGGCATTATTGTGTTATTTTTGACGATTTTTGTATAATTCAAATATTGCGTAATACGCAAACTATGACTGAAAAGACAAAAAAATACAAAAAACGTAAGAAAATTCGTTCGTTATCTCTGAAATTCGTTGAGTCATCTACGAACACCCGTGTTGGTGCCCCAAGTGCAGTGAGATACCACCTTAACGCATAATTCTTAAGGCCCCCTCTCACTTGACGTGCGGCACGCTTGCGGCATTGCTGCGTTCGGAAGATGCTCAACGAATTTCAGAGATAAAGAACGAATTTTCTTACTTGTTGTATATTTTGTCGTCTTTTATGTTATACTTTTACGTATTGCGCAATATCTGAATCATAAAAAATCGAAGAAAATAACAAAACAGTGACGCAGTGAACGAACGCAGCAATGCCGCAAGCGTGCCGCGCGTCAAGTGAGAGGGGGCCTTAACGCCTCTCTCCTCTCCTCTCTTCCTGGTGACGTCAGACGATGCCGTGCGACAAAGACAGGGACTGCAAGTACCTGGACATGGGGGTGGAGGCGACCTGTGACACCAGCTCTCCACAAGGGGACAGCGCCGGGCACTGCGTACAGATGAGCAGTGAAGTTGTACGTAATAGATTCCCAGAGTTCTCACCAGGCCTGATTTTTCACAGCATAGGGGTATCCGGTACCGCAGAGCCACGTGGTACACAATATATTATGAGCATTTTCAGGGGTCTGGGGGGAATCCTCCTAAAAATGTTTTAATTTTAACTCCATGAAACACTGTTACCTGCATTTTGAGGGCCAAATATAGGGAAAAATAGCAATTTATATTTTACCTTTGTTACAAAACTACTAGTTGAAACACAGCATAGGGACCCAAATCGCAGCATATGCTGAAAAAGGCCTGGCGAAAACAAAGATGAGCAGTGACGTTGTACGTAATAGAATTCACTTTATTGTTTATTAGCCTGATTAAATCTCGCTTATAGCAGCCCGCCCGACATCCGCCGGTCTCCTAAAAGCGTCTGCGGGGAGGGGCCAGTTACAGTACCGGACAGCAGAGTTTGTGTTACATAGATTAATTGTTTATAACCAGATCATTGACGTCTGTTTTTGGCGACGTCTCAGGGGCGAGCCAAATGGAATAGTATTGTGTTCAGTCTGCAAAAGTTCTAGAAATTGTACAGGAATGTGTCCACGGGAATGCTGGTCTATAGGAATGTTTGGAATTCCAAGCGGAACACCAAAATAGATAAAACAATCACACCATAAAAGCAAGTGGGAGGTTACTGTGGTGTGGTTGTAGAGATGTTGTGCTGTAATGACCTGAACTGCTGTGTTTAGATACACCATGGCTGGAAATAGCTTACCGTCTATAGTATCTTTCACGGCGATGAAAATAAATAGCGATGTTAAGGATAGATATATAATGAAGTTCAGCACAGTGCAATGGTGATGATGATGATGGCAATGTGGCCTATAACAATACGTTTTTCCCATTACAGAAGACATCGCCACCGGGTCCTGTTCCATCCTCGGTGTCGTACCCGTCATCTTATCCGTCCCCGTACCCATCGCCTTACCCGTCCCCGTACCCATCGCCTTACCCGTATCCGTACCCATCCCCATCGCCGTCGCCAGTACCCTCACCCGTGTCATATCCGTCCCCATATCCATACCCTTCCCCGTCGCCAGTGTCCTCACCAGTGCCGTATCCGTATCCGTCACCAGTGTCCTCGCCGGTGTCGTATCCGTCCCCGGTGCCCTCCCCGGTGTCGTATCCGTCCCCGTATCCATACCCTTCACCGTCACCAGTGCCCTCGCCGGTCTCGTATCCATCCCCGTATCCATATCCTTCCCCGTCGCCCTCGCCGGTGTCGTATCCGTCCCCGTATCCGTATCCTTCCCCGTCGCCAGTGTCGTATCCGTCACCAGTGCCGTCACCAGTGTCGTATCCGTATCCTTCCCCGTCGCCAGTGCCGTATCCGTATCCGTCGCCATCACCAGTGGTGTCACCGGTGTCGTATCCGTATCCAGTGCCATCACCTAGTACTTCGGTAAGTATACTAAGTAGTTGTATAACAGATCGCCATAGTGGTAGCAGTGGCCGAAAAAGGATGATCATAGTTTTATAAGATCACGTGCTGTGAGTAGTGGGTTATTCTACCAGAAGAAGGTGAAACACGCACAAGAGGAAAGTCTACAGTGTTAGGCCTTTCTGAGACATCTGGGTGTCTTTTGCCAGCACAAATGCATTTTAGACCTACATGTATAGGGCCACAGGAAGAATACCAAACTAATAGTGGATCTTACTTGTCAACGTTAAAACTAAGGGCAAAATCAACGATGTTGTCAAAACCAGTGACATTCAACGTTGCTGACATCTTATTATGTTTTTTTCAATCCCTCTTCAGGTAGGGAACACGGTGTACTGTAAGACCAGCGCGGAGTGTTCGTCCGGCACATCTTGTATCACCGCATACCATCTAGAGAGCACACCGCTCACGTACGGCTTCTGCGGGACGGGAAGAAGTCAGAATCCATACCCTTATCCGGCCCCTGCACCGCAGCCTGTACCAGCCCCAGCACCGTACCCCTACCCGTATCCTTCCCCGGTACCTTCCCCGGTCCCTGCACCGTATCCCTACCCGTACCCGTCCCCGGTACCGTCTCCTGTCCCAGCACCGGCACCGTACCCCTACCCGTATCCATCTCCAGTCCCTTCGCCGGTCCCGTCACCTTACCCCTACCCCTACCCGTCCCCGGTCCCAGCACCAGTGCCCGCCCCAGCACCGTACCCGTACCCATCACCAGTTCCTGCGCCGGCACCTTCGGTACGTACCCTTTGTATGCTAGTAGAAGCCGCTTAATTGCACACCCCATCTGCCAGCGTATTTCGTGCAATTATCCGCATGATGCAATAATGTGAAATTATCTAGCCAGACCCCCCTGGTTTGGGATTTGGGGATTCTGTGCAGTTAACAGAACTGTGCGGTAATTCGCTGTGCAATTAACTGGCTTCTACTGTAGTTAGTCATATATCCTTCAAGGTACAGTAGAAGCCAGTTAATTACACAACGGATTAAAGCACACTTCTGTTAATTTCATGGAATGCCAAAATCCCAACCGGTGCTGTCTAGCTGGATAATTTCGCATTGTTGCACCATCCAGATAATTGCACGAAATACGCTGGGAAATGGGTTGTGCAATTAAAGGGCTTCTACTGTATTTCCATTGGGGAAATGTTTTCTTGCATTATCTAGCACAAGGTAGAAGTTTCATTTCTCAGTTCTCTCAGGATGACTAAATCTTGACTAAATCATCACTATGACGGAATCTGTTCATCTTGTTTTCAGCAATGTTACAGCGATTCTGATTGCTCATCAGAAATGTACTGCGCCGGAGGAGCTTGTTACCCCATGCTGGCTCCTGTTACAGTACCAATCTCTTCTCCAGCTTCTTACCCTAGCTCGCTGCTGGTAGGTCCGCTGGTATAAAGGTCCTATGAATGCCTATAAACAGAAAAGAAAGACGTTTTACTCTTTCGAAGCTGCTGGCTGTAACATAGGATAGTCATCATGCATGTACCCCAAGCATGACCCCCCGCTGCAGACGCTTGACCTACGGACGAACACTTGACGTCACACGTCTTGTGGTCTTTTCCAACGCAATGTGATGACGTCAGAGAACGCAATATTCTGACGTTGAACTTATCACGTCACACGCCTTTTGGTTTTCTAGTGGAGATGCACTTTACGGGATTTTTTCTCCAACTACTGCTTGGACACAGCAATCGCAGCATTTTACATATAGGTCATTGTCAAAGAACATGCAACATGCTTGGTACAAAACAATGTACGGCAAGTTCTGTTCATTGTTGAAGTCACGGTTAGATGCATTTTGACTTACTTTTTACTTACAGAATGAATGGGTGGATCAGTTATATTGCGATTGTCATCATCATCTGGGATGAACCAGTAACCTGATACATCATCATCGTTACTCTAAGCATTGCCACCAATGTTCGGGACAAAATCAAAACTTACCACCTCTCATTCGTAGCCTTGGTGCTCACCCGCTAACCCATGTGCACCCGGAAGTACCTGCATCGGTGGGAGGTGTGTACCGCACGGGGGACCGGTACCGGTAGGCCCGGTGAGTTCTTCCACTACAGGGCAGGCAACGATGAGCTTATTCTCTTGGGGAAGCACAGCTTCTCTGCTGAACACTGTTCGATGACATCAACCTTTGCTGCCTCTGCTTCTAGTGCAGTGTGTTCTTCTAGTCCTATGTACTTTCGAAAGTTCTGTTAAATGGCTACTGTATTCGTCTTTGCCATGCATGTGGGTTCCTGACATTGTCATTGGTCTTCAACCTACTTCAGTAGTTTGTAGGTATGTCGGACGGGGATTCTCGATTCTTCAAAAGTGCTGTTTGTCCACTCAGCTGCCTGTAGCCTTTTCTTTCAGCAATACATCAAAATATGATCAAGCACCTGCTCCCTATTCTTTTCTTCACTCGTGCTTGGCTGCTGTTAAGGAATCGCACGACTTGACTAGTCATGCAAGAACGTTCCGTCAGTTCTACCTGCTATCTAGAAGAATAGCTGTACCATGCTTAGTTTCAGTACAAAAATCTACTCAGTACATGACGACATTTGTAAAGAAGTTGTAAAATGATCCGCATATACTTACTTTCTTATCGTCGATATAACCTCGGCAGAACCATGGCACAGTGTTTAACATTGGAATGTTTCCTCCATAGCCTCAGCCTCAGTGTTCATCCTATAACCCGTGCCCACCCGGGGGTATGTGTGTAGGCGGGAACTGTGTTCCTCTAGTGCCGGTAAGTGTGAAACAGCAAGGGTGAAAACACGAAGCTAGCTGACGGCTTCTCCATCAAAGACATTGCTTTTGTTTGCTTTTTAATTTCACTAGCTTGTCTCCACTCCTTAGCTGAAATACCTCACGTACACATTTTCCTTGGTCGTCAATAGATTGTTAACTGTTATAGTTTTTTGGCATCATTTATATCTCGCAAGCGTTACATGTCAGCATTGTACTGGTCAGCAAAGCTTCTCAGCAGTGCTTGTGACCGGTGGCTGAAATGTAGCAACGAACATAAAGCAACATCCATGATGATTTACTTGCTTTGTGTTCAAGTCGCGTAAGTGGCATGGCACTGTCGCTGATTGATGAAGCTTCAAACTCCAATTGTTAAGAAATTCCCGGCTGTTCGATCCGATATTGACTTGATGAAATACCTTTGTAGCCTCAGATGTTACTTCCTCATTACTGGACTTCAAGTGTTTACTTGGTTCTAATTGAACGTATTGCCATGCTGTAATTTATACTCTGATGATGACATCTCCTTCATAGCCATCTGAATGCACACCGTACCGTCCGTGCTCAGTCGGAAGTACCTGCATCGGTGGGAGGTGCGTACCGCACGGTGGGCCGGTACCGGTAGGCCCGGTGAGTTCTTTCACTACAGGGCAGGCAACGATGAGCTTATTCTCTTGGAAAAGCACAGCTTCTCTGCTGAACACTCTCCAATGGCGTCAACCTTTGCTGCCTCTGCTTCTAGTGCGGTATTTTTCTTGTCCTCTGCATATTCGAGAGCTCCGTTAAATGACCTTCTTTCTCACGGGTTCCTGGAGTTAGTTTTGGTTGTCAACGTGGTTTTGGTTGGTGTGAAGCTGTATAGGACAAAGATTACATATAGCTCATTTCTGCAAACATGCTGTTTTTATCCATTCTGCTTTATAGCATTTTCTTTCCGAAACACATAAATATAATAATTACAGTCACGAATAGCCGTTATCTACTCAGTACTCACCGACATTTGTAAAGAAGCTGTAAGATGATCCGCATACAACATCTGAATACTTTCTTATCGTCGATATAAGCTCGGTAGAACCATGGCACAGTGTTTAACATGGGAATGTTTCCTCCGTAGCCTCAGCCTCAGTGTTCATCCTATAACCCGTGCCCACCCGGGGGTATGTGTGTAGGCGGGAACTGTGTTCCTCTAGTGCCGGTAAGTGTGAAACAGCAAGGGTGAAAACACGAAGCAAGCTGACGGCTTCTCTAGCTCTGCCAAAGACATTGCTTCTTTGCTGAACTCAGCACCGGCCTGATAAATTCTATAGATTATGTCCCACTTCCTTACAGGTACACCTGACGTTCTATTAGCTTACCTGGTCGTCGATAGTTTACAGTCGTTGACACGTTGTTTGGTATCAATTCTTGCTTGCAACTGTTACAAGTCTTCGGCTTTATTGGCCATCAGAGCAACCCGGCAGTGCTAGTAATCGGTTGGTGAAATGTAGCAACGAACATAAAGCAACATCGATACACAGAAGATTCGTCTCTTTGCTTGCTTTGTTTTCAAGTAGCCTCAGTGGCAATGTCGTTGATTGGTGAAACTTCGTACACTCAGACTAAGAATCAGGCTATATGACTGCTGCTATTTGCTGCGACATTGACTTGATGAATTGCTTTTATGGATATGAACCACATATGTTGAGCCTTTTAACACTTCCTCATTATTGGACTTGACAAAGTTGGTTCTACTTGGAAGTATTTTCATGATGCAATATATACTCTGATGATGACATCTCCCCCATAGCCATCTGAATGCACACCGTACCGTCCGTGCTCAGCCGGAAGTACCTGCATCGGGGGGAGGTGCGTACCGCATGGGGGACCGGTACCGGTAGGCCCGGTAGGCCCGGTAAGTTACCGTACAGATCCAGAACGATGGACGAACTGACAACTTCGCTGGCCGACAAAGGCATGGCTTTTCAGCTGAACCATAGATCGCTTGACCTTGTATCCCCCGCTTATATTGGGAAGCCTCGCTGTTCTCTACATTCAACAGTACCACAAGTATGGCCTTGCCACCATTCGCTGCGAAACTGCCTTCGGGCTTAAACTCCCCGGAGCGCTAATATGAGATCGGCGGGTTGACTGCCTTGGGCCCCCGAACAAAACTCGCTAGCTGCCTGATCCCGGCTGGCCCCCAGGGTAAGGCAACAGAAACATATCGGAAAGTTGGTCATCTGTTATATGTATGTTTCACACAGGAGAATCTTAGCCTTCTCAGGCGCCTGAGATCCTGCTTTCCGAATACATGCGTGTGGTAAGTCGACATAATTGAGCGGAAAAATACTCTAACTTTCGTAAAAGCATCGCCACTACTGGAACAAAATAAACGCTACCTTTCCGACGTCTGTCTTCCACTGCTATTATACGTTTTCCCTAGGAGTGCTACCTTTTTTGCATCGATACATGAAACTAGATGGCTTTTCGCTATGTCAGCAATCCGGACGAGCAGACAACTTTGCTGGCCGACAAAGGCATGGCTTTCATGCTGAACCCTACGCCGCTTAACCGTGTATCCCCCCATGTTCTTCGTTTATACTTCAATTACAGTAACACTATGGTTCAATTCTTTGCATGATGATGATCATGTGAAATTAAAGAATACTTCAAGAACTTCATTATGAGGAAGAATCGTGTCATTGTCGATGGTTTACTTCTAAAATTAGAGTTTTCAACAATCGTTTCCACAGGTATTGGGAGTGAGGGGAGTTTTGTTGATCTACTTTTCAATTTGAACTTATCATGCACAGATGTTGCTATATTATTTTTTCTCGTCGTTAAACCAATGCTGGAAAAATTGTCTTGAAAATAAAGGAGGTAAGACCTTGACCGACGGACTAACGTCCAACTTGATAACACGACATGTTTGACTCCTATCCAGACGACATGTACAGATAGTTCACAGTGCGGGTCTGGTCAGTCCTGTAGCCAGGGTAAATGTGTGTCGTCACCAGCGCCGGCACCTTCGTCGGTGAGTTTCCGGATAGGGCGTTAACGGCACAAGTGCTTGCTTTGCTGCTTGCATCTAAATGGCATACTACCGGCAGACCTCAGCCGCACGTAATCTTCAAGCAGATCATGCTGTGGCACAAGATAGTATCATAAGCTTGGGGTGGAGTTTAGCCGGCAGAGGAGTTTCATTGACCACAGCTACTCTGGCGGCTAAACTCTTTCCCAAGCTTATGATACTATCTTATGCCACAGCAAGACCTGCTTGGAGATTAAGCTGCACGCACACGCAGGGCTTGCTCACACACGTGGCTTTGATCGTGGAACCTGGCGGTAGGGGTAAGGCCCTACCCGACAATACGACGTAATATTTTCACCTCCTGCGGCATTGTGACGACATGCACAAGGCGACGATGCTACACTGTAGTTGTCAAACTCTGCGTAGACTTTAGGTCCACGTTTGTGCTATAGAATGCTTCTTTAACAAGCAATCTGCACTTGCACTAACGCATGTAACCACTGGCGTTTAATCATGTAGTTCTACAACCCAATTTTATGTAAAAGATGATAATGATGAAATGTCCATGTTTTGGCAGAGTTACTGTTCATCTGATGCCGAATGCGGGTCCGGATATCGCTGTGAGAGGCCAGCCGGAGGCTCCTACGGCTACTGCGTCGGCGCAAGTGACTATACATACTACAAGGCCGGGAAGGGGGAGTTCCCAGAGAAGCAGCTAGCTGAAGAGACCGAGGAGGAAACAGTCGAGCAGATGAAAATAGATAAGGAAGAAGATTAATTACGTACTTCACGTATGCAGCTAGGGTAGTTATGTCCTTTTGAAGAAGATGATGTTGTATTCAACGTTAGTACCTATACTCAACATAATTATATATAACGTTGAGGTATTTTACATAACACGTCGTCATTCTTGCTGAATACATGTAGATGACTTTCTGACGATGATTGTATTAGCTTTGATTACAAGTGTGACATAGATATGGCAAAGCATTGTTTGAATCTAAATGAGGGGGTAGTGTTGCTTGGTATGTAGAAATGTGCTGTGTTACTACTAAATCATAGACCATTCTAGAAAACATGAACTTGTGCTTCGCAGAATAGTTTTCCGAGAACACACAGAGTTCAGTTCATAAGATCAGTATAGCCTATTCAAGCTTTTACATGATATCGACCTTAACACCAGCTTGCCAGAATTATAAAACGTATGAGAAAGGCACATACGGGGGTGGCAAATACCAAATGTCGTACTTGATATATAGGAGATTTAATAGGCGCTGTTGCAAGATATACGAGTATTTATATTTCCTCAGGTGCATAGCGCTAAAAAAATATCCATTTGGTGCCTTGCAGCGATATGTGTATAGTCAGTTTGATATAACGTTTCTTTCAGTTTTATATATCGTTAGGTTTCCTATAGTGGTATTGTGGTAGTGTGATAAGTACTTGTGCATAGAGTAGACATTGTCAATATTGCACAGGCACTCTTACTCGTTAAAATAGTTTAGTTTACTCTATTACGTATACATTTGTTATTATAAGTTTTTTTAAGTGTCAGGACTGAGATGATCACCAGAGGAGAGCTGGGATTGTGATATTTCATTTGCTGTGAATAAAAGCTAGGTTTTCAACAACTTTGCGCTTGTCTTACCTTGTACAGTCACACATCCATGTAGTACAACGAAAGCATCATCATTGATTGGGTTGATAGTGGTAAGAATAGATTAGAGTGACAGAACTATGCTTGTCATGAAAATAAAACGTTACTTTAGGTTATGTTTCCGTTAAGAAATATTGACTATATCTGGATCATCAGGACTACGGCAGCTGTGCTATAGGTAGGTTTTCGATTCGCATGTACAGGCGAATTGCATTGCGGGTAATATGTCAAAGGTGAGGTCCCTGAGACACATACAGGAACATATCTGGACATTGTTACGCAGATATCTAGACAGTAATCGGAACAAGGAGTTAGGGTGCTTCACTTTTGACATATTTAAAAATATG